>NC_132817.1:5527481-5664981 GCF_048594095.1 Paramormyrops kingsleyae | reverse complement strand
ACAGAAACACACAAAGTGCCCAGTCACAGTGCACACACACACACACACACACACACAGAGCCCCCGGCTAGAGCTCACGCACACACACACACACACACACACACACACACACACACACACACACACACACACACACACACAGAGCCCCCGGTTAGAGCTCACACAAACGGGCAGGTGTTACCTACCTCCTACCTATCAAAAGGTAGCTAATTAACTTTGTGTGAGCTCTAATCGGGGGCTCTGTGTGTGTGTGTGTGTGTGTGTGCGTGTGTGTGTGTATACACTGTGACTGGGCACTTTGTGTGTTTCTGTTTATCCATGTGCGATGTAACTGGGCACTGTGTGCGTGTGTGTGAGCTCTAACCGGGGGCTGTGTGTGTGTGTGTGTGCATGCTGTAACTGAGCACTGTTTATGTGTGTCTGTGTGTCTGCACTATAACAGCACACACAAAGTGGACTGATGAAATCAGTCAGGGCAATGACCTCGCAGACCAGTGGGCTAAAAATTTAGCTAAAGACTCCACTGGGTTTGGGAATAAGGTTTTGCTAGCAAAGGATGTAGATAAACTATGCGCTGATAATGACCTTGTTTTGATTCAAACAGGTGCTACAGAGGGTGAGCTCCGCGGATGCAAACGGAGCGGTGCACGGTGTGATGGGGAAGGCGTGTGGCGACATTCTGGGACTAACCGACCTTATCTTCCTAGATCTGCGTATCCAGGGATGGCCAAAGCCGTTCATGGCCTGGATCATGTGTCTCGTGACGGGATGGTGGCAGCTGTGACTCGGGTGTGGCATGCCCCTGGGTTTGCCGCAGCTGCTGCCCAATTCTGCGGGAGGTGTATGGTGTGCATGAAAGTCAATGTGGGGAAGGGCATTCCAACCGACCCGGCAGTGACCCCGAGTCCCCAAAGCCCATTCGATCACCTGCAGATGGATTTCATTGAGCTATCGCCGTACAGGGGATACAAGTATTGTTTGGTGACTGTAGATCTGTTTTCCAGATGGGTGGAGGCATTCCCTTGCCGTCGCCCTGATGCTCTGAGCGTGGCTAAATGTCTGCTAAAGGAGGTGATTCCTCGATGGGGCATTCCATCTAAAATCACCACAGACAATGGTCCTGCGTTTTTTTCCGCAGAGACCCTGACAAAATTGTCCCATTGGATGCAAATTGATTTGAAACATTATTGCGCCTATCACCCCTCGAGTGGGAGGATGGTGGAGAGCCTGCCCTGCCCTGGGTTGATGCCCTGCCCCTGGCTTTGTTATTCATGCGAGCCAGGACACACCGCCAAACAGGGTTGGCTCCATTTGAAGAGTTGACTGGGAGGCCAATGCGTGTTTTGTCTCCCTCGCGATATGTCACACTGGAAACTGTGGATGGGGATTTGCTGACTTATCTTACAGGATTGCGGCAAGCGATAGGTGCAGCCTGGGACCGGGTTCGTGCCAATTGGAGGACTCCAGAGGGAGAACCACTACGAGCTGTGACACCGCTTGACCCAGGGAGCTGGGTGTTGGTTCGTGACCTGAGGAGAAATAGATGGAACACGCCGAGATAGAGGGGACCACACCAGGTCCTGATGGTGATCCCTCACGCAGTGAAAGTGGAGGGAATCGACCCTGGGTCCATCGGGTCCACTGCAGACGCGTGTCCGACTCTGGTGGTTCTTTCAAGACTGGCCCCCGAGAGGGTCACAACTGTGTTGCCTTTTTATAACAGTTTTTATTGTGACAGTTATATTTGGGATTGAATTGGAGAACCGCTTTTTCCGGCTGTGCCCCCCACTGTACTCCGACAGTGCCAAACCCACCACAGGTTCTGGATCGAGGGAAAAGGGAGGTGATGGATGCCAATGCTGTGGAGCTTTTGTCCCAAGCAGTGACTGCTGAGCTGAATGTTTCAGACTGCTGGGTTTGTCATTATATGCCCCACACTTCTGCGGCGTGGCCCTTCTATGGGGTTCCATACACCTATGATGTGGCAGTCCTACATCAGACATGCTCTGGCCTTTATCTGTTATGGCTGGGCTGATGACTCGAGAGCTAGGGTTGTCCTCGACCCCGCCACCACCTATATGTCGCATTTCCGGTATCGCTGTTAAGTCGCAGGCAGTGGAGGAGGCCCTTAAGGCCACACGTGACCGATTACAACAAGAGTTTGCTGGGAACAATCCAGTCCTCTATCTGACTCAGGCTGATGAGTCCAATCACTGGGGTTTCACTACAGTTCATTTGCTAGTAGGCGTGAATAGTACAGGTGAGGGATGGGTTTGTTCGGCCCAGGTAATTATCACATGGGCTGTTTAGAGCATGGGAGGCTGAGGACCCCGACCGCTACGGGGCGCGGGTGCGAGAACTGACTGTAACTGCTCTGCAATGTCGAGGAAGCCCTGATAACTGTACTTATTCTGCTGTGTCCCGCCCGTCGGACACACATGTGAGGGCGAAGGGGAAGACCTTGCCTGAGGATGGCTTGGCTGTCATCCCTGTGAATGGGACTGTGTGTTTCCGTCTGTTTAATTCGGCCCAGTCACTAACCCCTTCCTCCCCACCTCTGCACTGTAGGGCTTATGTCAACTTCTCTGTCCTTGGTGATGTCTTGCTAGTGGCACCACCACGTTCTGTGTTTATCTGTGGTCGCAAAGACTCTCTTAAGGGTTACATTGTTTTGTCTCTTTCGGCGGCGGAGGTTGATTGGTATTGTTATCTGGTTTATCTTGTTCCTCCTATTCGCGTGGTGCCCAAGGAGCAGATGTCTTTGGCTGTGCGTGCATATTCGCGCAGCATGCGGTCGCTAAGTCGGACTGAACAATGGTGTTTCTCAGTGGTGTTGCTCAGCACAAAAAAACTATTTTATTTCAGCAAAACTTTTTTTCCCCAAAAAATGAGCATATAATTGATAGTATACATCAGTACTGTTACTGAAGTGTAGATTGTGTATGTCTCTGTCTTAATGTGATTTCTTTTCCAGGCTGGACAGCTGTGATGTCACAGAGAAATGCTGTGAGGTGCTGGCTTCAGCTCTTAGATCAAACCCCTCACACCTGAGAGAGCTGGATCTGAGCTACAATCACCCAGGAGACTCAGGAGTGAAGCTGCTCTCTGCTCTACTGGAGGATCCCAGCTGTACACTGGAGAAGCTGAAGTGAGTACAGAATATCAATTTTACTAAAATGAAACTGGACATCTAGAAAACCCAGAATGCATTTCAGCAGTGACATAATAATCAAACACAAACAGCTTATTTTTTCTTGTCCTACTTCCTTATATCCCACAAACTTATCAGCACTCAGTCCAGGTTAGAAACAAGAAAGCAGTGAAACAGGAAACAGCCATTCATTCTTAATACATGCAAATGATTTGTGTTTGTTAGTTAATAGAATTTAAAAAAAAAATCTGACAGTAATATTGAAAATAAACATCCTGCCTTTAACATGGACCATGGATAACAATATAATGGGCACCAGTCAGAACCAGGATGATTGTTAGAATGTTTCTTAGTAAATTCAGCGTTTAAAAAAAAATCTGTTTCGTTATGACCTCTATTCTCCTCAGTTAATTTAATATTTTAATACAGTGGTACCTCAGTTCTCAAACTCATTAGAACTCGAATTTCTTAAAAGTCAAACCAACCAGTTAGAAAAAAAATACCTAGAACTCGATCTGAATCTCAGAAGTCAAACCGTGAACGCCAACCTAAGATAACTTGTACGCGCAGGGAAATGAGTCACGCAGGACATCTCTCAGCGGAAACAGAGGGTAACGCTGCAGTGTAAGTGTCGCATTCGCTGTGATAGCATCGTGCATGTTTACAGGAGCTGAATATATATATTTAGACAGTAAAAATACATTTAGACAACGATAGACAGTAACAGTAATTATATAATAAAATACATTTAAAAATAAAGATTTCTTATTAATTATTTTAATATTAATAATAAACCATAAATACATTTAATTATAATAATATTGTCGTGCCGAGCAGGGATGGAACGGAGACAAAGGTGCAGACGTCAGGGTATCGGGGAATACGGGGTTTAATTACAGGTAAGGCAGGCAAAACGCAGACGGACAATGACCGGACTGGGGAAACAAACTGAAACGCGGACTAAATACAGAGGACTAATGACAACAACCAGAAACAGCTGATCACATGGGGATCACACATGGGGTTAACGAGGGGGCGTGGCACACGGAAGGAGCGGACGATCGGGGCAGGACACGTTTTTTTTTAACTTTACACATTGTTTGGATGCATTTATTTGCTTAGATGTGTTTAGTACAGTATATGCTCTTCTCGTTTTATCCTGTTCATTTTGTGTTTAAATGCTAAAAAAACATATTTAGGTGTAATTTTTTGGGGCTGGGAACCAATGAATTGGTTTTCCATTATTTCTTATGGGGAAAATTCCATCACAACTCGAACTTTTTAGGATTCGATCCGTAGTTCTGAACGGATTAAATTCGAGTTCTGAGGTACCACTGTAATTTACTATACGGTGTACCAGTGTAAAAAGTGGTTTGATGAGTGTTTAATTTTCCTAAGGGTGGGCAGCTGTGATCTCACAGAGAAATGCTGTGAGGCGCTGGCTTCAGCTCTCAGATCAAACTCCTCACCCCTGAGAGAGCTGGACCTGAGTCATAATGACCTGGAGGATTCAGGAGTGAAACTGCTCTCTGCTGGACTGGTGGATTCCCACTGTAAACTGGAGATACTGAAGTAGGTACTACTGGGTATTCCACACTGTGTACTGGAGATACTGAGGACAGTATTACTGGGTATTCCACACTGTATACTGTAGATACTGAGGTAGGTACTAATGGGTATTCCACACTGCAAACTAAGTATTGAAAGTAGTTGTATTGTAAATATGAAAATAGTTACATTTCCTTAAAAGTAATGCTTATAATGGTGAGGTGATCTTCTTTATCTGAGAGTTTTTTTCTGTCTCTCTGCAGGCTGTCAGGTTGTAGAATCACAGAAGAAGGCTGTTCTTCCTTGGCTTCAGCTCTGAGGTCAAAGCCCTCACACCTGAGAGAGCTGGATCTGAGCTACAGTCACCCAGGAGACTCAGGAGTGAAGCTGCTCTCTGCTGTACTGGAGGATCGCAGCTGTAAACTGGAGAAGCTGAAGTGAGTACAGAGTGTGTGCCTGTTCCTGCTACAGACACATGTATGTGAGACAGATACAATAATTAAATAAATGGATATTCCTGTATTATGTAATTCTGCTTCTCCTGTAGTGTGGACCACAGTGGAGAGTGCCGGACCAGACCGGGGGTCCAGAGATGTACGTTTGCTTGAGCGTTTTTTTTTTATTTTTTACGAATACCATTAATTCTACATCCAGTGTTGTACATGAGCACACTAGATGAGCTCTGTTCATAAATAATTTGGTTGAACAGTGTACTGGACAAATCAGTTCAGCTACTGAATGTGAACGAGAGCATTATTCACTTTGGCGGGAGTGAATGACGCTGACACACCGGAAGTAGCCATAATAGGCAAAAAATTTACTTTTATATGCTGATATGAAATTCAATGTATTACAGTGTCCAGTGGTGGAAAGTAACAAAGTAGAGTTACTTCAGTACTGTACTTAAGTATATTTTTCACATATCTGGTCTTAAGTAGATTTAGCACTTTTGAGGCGGGGGGAAGGGGGGCACTCCTCTGACAGACAGGGCACTCCTCTGGCAGACAGGACACTCCTCTGAGAGACAGGGCACTCCTCTGAGAGACAGGGCACTCCTCTGGCAGACAGGACACTCCTCTGACAGACAGGGCACTCCTCTGGCAGACAGGGCACTCCTCTGACAGACAGGACACTCCTCTGGCAGACAGGGCACTCCTCTGGCAGACAGGACACTCCTCTGACAGACAGGGCACTCCTCTGACAGACAGGGCACTCCTCTGACAGACAGGACACTCCTCTGACAGACAGGACACTCCTATGACAGGCAGGGCACTCCTCTGACAGGCAGGACACTCCTCTGACAGACAGGACACTCCTATGACAGGCAGGGCACTCCTCTGACAGACAGGGCACTCCTCTGACAGACAGGACACTCCTCTGACAGGCAGGGCACTCCTCTGACAGACAGGACACTCCTATGACAGGCAGGGCACTCCTCTGACAGACAGGGCACTCCTCTGACAGACAGGGCACTCCTTTGACAGACAGGACACTCCTATGACAGACAGGACACTCCTCTGACAGACAGGGCACTCCTCTGACAGGCAGGACACTCCTCTGACAGACAGGACACTCCTCTGACAGGCAGGACACTCCTCTGACAGACAGGACACTCCTCTGACAGACAGGGCACTCCTCTGACAGACAGGGCACTCCTCTGAGAGACAGGGCACTCCTCTGACACACACAGTCACTGATACGATGTTGGAGGAGCTCAGCCTAATACAGGGGTGGCCAATCTTATCCGCAAAGGACCGGTGTGTATGTGGGTTTTCGCTGCAACTCCCTAATTATATTACTAATCAGAGGACTGATTGGCTGAAGAGTCCTCACACCTGGGTTTGAACAGCTGACCTACAGGTTATCCCAAAAACCTGCATACACACCGGCCCTTTGCGGATAAGACTGCCCACCCCTGGCCTAATAGATATCAGGGAGACACTCTATCCTTTGGAATTTCCCACCCACATACCTCTTACTCCAGAATTGATTATATATTGATCTCTATGGGTTTTGTTAGCAGTATTCAGAGTGTTTGTCCTGGAAATGTAATTCTCTCTGATCATGCAGAGGTTGATATTGTACTGACCACCTTAGATGATGCTGAGAGAGCTATACGATGGCCATTTAATAACTCACTCTTACTAAATGAGCCGGGCTGTAAGTTCATGAGAACAGCCATGGGAGAATATTGGCTACATAATGACGGCTCTGTCTCGGACTCTGGCGTTACTGAGGATGATCTCAGCTTATAGGGGACGGTTAATCCAATATTGCTCATACCGGAAAAAAACTGACAGTTAAAAACTTAAGATAGAATGGCAAATGATAGAAGTTCATAAAGAATATGTCAAAAAAGCAGACAAAACTATTTTAAGTAAAGTGAATAACCTGAGATTCCACATGAATATCAAAATAAAGCTGAATTTGCCCTGTTCTGCACCAAACAGCAATACTATGAACATGGAGAAAGTGCCGGTAAATTGCTCACATTTAGGGATAAACAGCTTAGTGTCCGAAATATTATCCCATCTATATTTAACAGTCAGAGGGAACTAAGTACAGGGAAAAAGTGTATCAGTGAGGTTTTCAGGGAATTTTATCGTAACCTATATCCATCCCAGACAGAGGGCTTTACAGACCAATAAGACCAGTTCTTTTCATCAGCTGAGGTGCCTTGTCTGTCTCCAAGCAGTAGAAATTTACTGGAATGAGACATAACATTACAGGAGATTAAGGATGATATTATGGACCTTAGACCAGGTCGGGCCTCTGGAGATGATGGTTACTAATCTGAGGTAACCTGCTCCCCTGTATATGTACATTCTATATATTTATGTATATATTGTATTTTCCTCTCTACATTGAAAATAAAGGCCTTCTACTCTATCCTGTTAATGTCCGGATTCATCGGTGCCCAAAGCATAGCAGAGTAACATAATTAAACAGAAGGTACTGGTGGTATTAATCGCTCTTCCTCCTGCTTACAGCCTGCTTACACGATGCTTAAAATTCACTTTAATACTACAACTGAGCATAATGCACTTGTAGACTAAATCGGCATATATGATAACCGTTTAACTGCAGACAACTGAGAAAGCAAAAAACATCTGTAGAGCTGGAAACATAAAAACAATAAATCACATTAAAAACATACTGTCATGCTTTGCATGCCTGTTCCCCTGTGTTCCCTATTGTGTGGCGCTAACGAGCCTCACCTGTTCCTCATTTAACCCTGCCTCTCATTACAGCTCTCGTGTGGATGATCCCAGGTGCCTCTCGTCTGCTCCCTCGTCTGATCCTCATCGCCTGAACCTGATCCTCTGGCAGCTCACATTCTCAGTGAACACTGTACTGAATTGTCAGCAACCATGGTACCTGCAGTTTGGACCTTGCAGTCTGTGTGAAGCTAAGCAAGATTGGGTCTGGCCTGTGTTTGTATGGGAGCCCAGTTGGGTTGTTGGTCTGTGAAGATCCTGGTGCTTTACTGTAAGGCCTCATTAAGGGTTGCTTGGTATCTTTTGGAGAAAGTAGTGGTTCAAGCCTGAGTCACGTCCTCTACTATACTACGTTATCCGGCAGATCATGATATGTTGACCCCTTAAGGGTTGGTGGTCGGAGGCTGGATGGTGGCGCAACACACTAAGTCTCCCGGCACTGAGTCACGTCCTATCTACTATGCCACGTTATCCGCCAGATCGTTATATGTGGACCCCTTAAGGGTTGGTGGTCGGAGGCTGGATGGTGGCGCAACACACTAAGTCTCCCGGCACCGGTGATCCGGAGGTCGCTGGTTCAAGCCTGACTCATGTCCACTACTATGCCACGTTATCCAGCAGATCGTTATATGTTGACCCCTTAAGGGTTGGTGGTCGGGGGCTGGATGGTGGCGCAACACACTAAGTCTCCGGCACCTGCGATCTGGAGGTCGCTGGTTCAAGCCTGACAAATAAAAAGCATACTTATTTTTGATCAAAGAACAGAGTTAGGAATTACTCTGGGTAGGGTGGGATTTGAACCTGCAACCTTCTGATTACAGACATAGCAGCTTAACCCACTGAGCCACACTGTACCCCAAACAAAGAAAGATTTCCTATCCACAAATCAACAACAGCTGACAAAACAGTAAAATAAGACACAGGGAGCTATGGGGGATTTGAACCCTGGTTCCTTGGCTGTGAGGCAGCACAGTGCTATCCAGCCACCACCCCTCCTACTGCTCCCTGTAGGTAACTGATGTATTTGCTTTCTTTAGGCTCCAGCTCACATTCTCAGTAATCAGTGTTTCAAACTGTCAGCAAAATCTGGCCATCTCACATACAGTGTACAGCAGGAGTCTCCAACTCCAGTCCTGGAGAGCTACTATTCAGTAGGTTTTCTGTCTCACTTGGCTTCTGATGAGCCACACCTGTTCCTGGTATTTACCTAAGAACAGGTGTGGCTCCACAGAAGCTGGGTATGATAGAAAACCTACTGGACAGTACTGTAGCTCTCCAGGACCGGAGTTTGAGACCCCTGGTGTACAGACTACCTGGCTGTACAGGCTCCACACACAGGGAGCTGTAGGGGATTTGAACCTGGCCTTGGTATGTGTGAGGCTGCTTTCAGTGAAAGCAGTCTAAAGAGATTTTTCAATAAAGTGTCAATTATTAATTCCTTAAAATGCTTGTCCTATTGGAGTGTGGGCACAAGGCAGGGCACACTGTTTTTAGACTGGGATGGGGGTGAACACACTATTGTGGTGGTGGTGGTGTGTGGGGAGGGTGAGGCTTAAACCAGGTCCCAGAGGCATGAGATAGCTGTGCTAACCACTTTTATTTTTTTCCTTATTAAACCACTCAGACATGACTATGCAACACAGCACTGCACAGGGGTGCGTTTCCCAAAACCATAGTTGCCACCTACGTTAGCAACTTACGTAGTACGATGACATCTGTGATGTTTGGTTATTCTATATTTATATATTACAGTTCGCAAATTTTTGTATGCGACCGGCTGTTAAAGTTAGACCATAGATATTATGAAGTTTGTTCGTTTTTGCGCACGACTTGCCGTGAGTCAGACCATTCATCGCTGAAACCATTGTAGTTCAAACTACGGTACTTAAAAACTAACGTGGTTCAAACTACTGTGGTACGATGGTTTTGGGAAACAGTCGTACGTCGGATGTTGGTTAATTTGAACTACCATAGTATGATGCATCGTTAATGCTAACTTCCATCGTTGTTTGGGAAAGGCACCCCAGAGCAGTAATAGCATCAACCAGGGGGGTAAGTCACAGGTGCAGCCTGTGAACTACACCTCCGCAGTCAAGCCTAGTGAAGCATGTCTATCATCATTTAATGTGGAATAATAAAAAATAAAATAAAAAAACATTTAATCCAATCAAAATACAGAACATCAATAAATAATACAAGAAGACACAAATCACAAAAAATACAAGACTAAAAAACACACTGATAAAACCCACTCTCAAAAATCATCCCATTCCCAAATCAAACATACCACCTCCCAAAAAAGAAACAAAAGGTCCAGAAATAAAAGTGGTGTTTATTCCATCCCTTGGAGTGTCAGACCTTCAGACTGAGGTGGCTGCCCTGCAGATTGCAGTGGAGAAAGTGGCCAATCAGACACTTGATACTGTAAAGGCCGTTCAGGGTGAATTATCCGCGGTTAAGCAGGTGGCTCTGCAAAACCGTATGGCATTGGATATTCTATTGGCTGAGAAAGGTGGTGTTTGTGTTATAGTGGGGAGAGAATGTTGCACGTACATCCCCGATTCCTCTCAGGCTGTGCAAGATCTGGAGGACGTGGTGCACAAACGGATGTCTGCGATACCTAAGTAGCATGGCCTGTTTGAGTACAGCTGGGACAATTGGTTCTCCTCACTGATTCCTGGTTTATCCGGGGTGTTTAAACCTTTAGTTTTTAGTATATTGATTTTGCTTGTAGTGTTGCTACTAATCATATTGCTGTTTAGGTGTTGTTCTAGTGTTCTGTCTTCCCAGGTGGGCTTCCTTCCCCTTACCCATACGGGGATGACCCTCTCCTTCCTGCCTGGCTCTACGAACCACAGCCCCAGGTTGTCATCAATATGACCAGCAACGCCAACTCTGCTGGTGACTCGTGGTTCATCCAACCGCCGCCAGCGCCCAGTGCCCATCGCCTCGCTGCACTTTTTATTACTACACTGTAGACTCTGTGTGAACAGTGCAGGTTTCGCGTGTTCAAGAGGGGGGAGTGTGGAAGTAAAATTGGACATTAGTAGGCCCGGGAGGGGAGGCATATTGGGTCTGTTATGTTTTAGGCCTTAGGCAAGAAGAGATTGTTTTGAATACTGTGTGACCTCGCTTTGTGATAGCTGCCTGCAGTTGGCTCCGCAGAAGCTCAGACCTTGGAGGGGCAGACAGTGGAGCAAAGGGGGGGAGAAACCACTTGCAGGAAGAGACTCGAAGCCGCCCCAACTGCTGCACAAAAAGTTATAGCTTAATAAAGTAGTTGTAGTAGACAATATATAATATGTTACGCAATTGATCGCATAAGTAATCATACTAATCATATGTTAACCATGTATTTGCAGTGATTAAAGTAAGTAAACTGGCCTGATTTGTGAATACCTCCTGTGATTGGTGTGCTCATGTGACTGCCTGTTGTGATTGGCATGATCATGTGACTGCCTCCTGTGGTCATATGACTTGCTCCTTTGAATGGAATGATCGCACAACTGCCTCCTGTATTTGGTGCGATCATATGACTGCTTCCAAAATCAAGATCAATATATCAATTAAAAGCAATGCAAAATAACCTTGTACCACAAGGGATATAGAATAGCATATATCATACGAACTAAGGTACTGTATATATAAAAGAAATAATGAAATATAGACAATGCAAATTATTATCACGATCGGTGATAATTAATCCCCATTAATCAATTAAACATATAAGCAGCTGCAAAACTATTTACACTCGGACGTGCCATAATCACCTACCTTCACACATGGACTGGGGAGCCCTTTCAGTCCTGGCAGGAGACCAACACGTGAGTCCCGAGAAAGTGCCGGGCGATGCGCGCTCTATCCCACGGCTGAGCTCCGGTCTGTACTGGGATCTCCCCCTTCCTTTATACTAAATTTAGCGTTGCGTGCGGGCAGGGGGTAAGCTGGCCAAGCTCACCCCTTCCCCCCGGGCAATATGTACTCCAATTCCCCTGGGAAAGGGCTGCTGTGTTCAGTGAATCCCTGGGAAAGGGCTGCTGTGTTCAGTGAATCCCTGGGAAAGGGCTGCTGTGTTCAGTGAATCCCTGGGAAAGGGCTGCTGTGTTCAGTGAATCCCTGGGAAAGGGCTGCTGTGCACTGGCCTCTAGGGGCACTACAGTGGACAGTTTGTGTACAGAGTCTGTGTGGTCTGTGGGGGTTTTCCCCGGTGAGCTGGATGCTTTAAGCAGAGTGAGTGATCCCCCCTCCCCCCCGAGTAAGCACCAGCCCCCCGCCCATCCCATCCTGAGTGAGCCACAAACGGTGAGCCAACCTCGTGCTCACACTTTCCTCACTGTAGTGTGTAAGTAATGTCTTCTCAGGAGAGCGCCGCTGTGCCAGGAACAGCTCGTAAATGCCCTCCCTCCTGCCCCCTTCCCAAATCAAACAAACAGCAAATGAGGCAACGCAGCACATAATGTTTACCACACGGGGCCGGTTACCGGGGAGGGTGCTGGGGGTGGGGGTAGCTGTCGTGCTACGGGTCACCAGCCACGCTCAGCCATCTCCCTCCATAACAATCCTGCATGACACACAGAGCCCATTTAAAGCTCACACAGTGACACACACTGTGTGCTGTTATAGTGCACACACAGAGACACAGTGCCCTGTTACAGCACACACACACACACACACACAGACACACACACACACACACACACACACGTTTTATGCTGCCGTCTGGTGGCCCATATTGAGTACTACCATTTAAAAACATTAAAATGATCTTTTCTGGTAATTGCAATACATTCAGTGTCTCTGTGCACCTCCCCACTGCCCCTCAAGGTCCTAGTGTTGTGTGAAATGTGGTGTTGGGCCCAGGGGAGCCATAAGGGCGTGCCAGGAGTGGGCCCCCCCCGGCACCGGGGCCAGATCCCCGACTGGCCCCGATTAGTCCCCATCCTCGACCCCGCACAGCCGGCAGGGACGGCCAACCGAGGTGTTCAGGGGCGCCACAGGCAGCCCGGCAGCAGGCAACCCCCCCCCCCCCCCCCCAGGCGCAGACCGGGAGAGTCCCACCCCACCACACCCGATGAGACCTCAGCTAGCAGCCAAGGACCAGCCAACCCCAGACCCCCCGGCAAACGGGGAGCCGGTCCAGCCAGGCGGGGTGACCCCCACCCCCAGGCGAGGCAGACAGGTGTAGAAGATGGCGGAACACATGTCTGTATTAAAGCCTTCAATTGTCCATCTCTCCTCTGTAAACAATCCATAATTGACTGACCTAGCTCTTGCATCTGTAAGTCCACAAGGTGTTTTACTCTACCTCCCTATTCAATCTGTACTCAAATCTTTCTTCCTTTGCCTTTGCCTTGTCCTCCACTCCTTGCACATATACCTGGCAAGCGCCTAGAGAAGTTTGAAAAGTGCTGAAGTCAGAGTTGATTTTCTCCACCAACGATTCCACTACCTGCAACCGGGTTAACATCTCCTGTAACTGCTCTGGAGAAAAAGGGGCAAGAGGTGCTTTTCCCTTAGGAGGCAGTTGAGCATGCTCCTCCGATCCCTCACCCTCTTCTTCAGACACATAAAGATTACTTAAAGATTGGATAATATCCTGCAAAGGTTCTCGTCGAGTCACAAACGGACCAGCTGTGAAGTCTGGGTCTTGGAACTCATCCCGTGTCTCTAACACAGATAAATGTAAGGTAATCCATGCAGGGAGCAGAAATATAAAGTACAGATATTTTATGGGTTCCACTGAAATAAAGGTAGCTGATTACGAGAAAGATTGCGGTGTGTATGTTGATGCTTCCATGTCCCACTCTCGCCAGTGTGGAGAAGCAATAGAAAAGGCCAATAGAATGTTGGGTTATATATCTAGGTGTGTGGAGTTTAAGTCAAGGGAGGTGATGTCACATTTATATAATTCCTTGGTAAGACCCCACCTAGAATATTGTGTGCAGGTTTGGTCACCATACCTTAAGAAGGACATTGCTGCCTTAGAAAAGGTGCAACAGAGGGCTACGAGAATGATTCCTGGTCTTAGAGGAATGTCTTATGAGGAGAGGTTAGCTGAGCTGAATCTGTTTAGCCTTGAGCAAAGGAGACTAAGGGGGGACATGATCCAGGTCTATAAGACTCTAACGGGTCTGGATGCTGTTCAGCCAAATGGCTACTTCTATATTAGTTTAAATGCTAGAACTCGTGGCCATAAGTGGAAATTTGCGGGAAAACATTTTAAAACAAATTTGAGGAAGCACTTTTTTTACACAGCATGTAGTTAGAGTATGGAATAGTTTTCCTGCTAGTGTAGCAGAAGTTAAAACCCTGGGTTCCTTTAAATCAGAGCTAGATAAGATTTTAACAACTCAGAGCTATTAGTTAAGTTCTCCCCAAACGAGCTTGATGGACCGAATGGCCTCCTCTCGTTTGTAAATTTCTTATGTTCTTTCTTATGTTCTACTTGAGGGCTGCTGCTAGTCATGGCAACACCACTACTAATGCAAGATACAATGAATTGTTAAACCCTGGTCCCTGTTCAGGCACCACTTATGTAACACTGCTGATTCCTGCCTCAGAACCAACCTATTACACACTATACATAGGGAGGGACATTTCAGGGTGGCGTAAAGAGAAATACACCATCAGTTCACAGACCAAAGAATATTTACTAATAAAGGTGAGCATATTACCCCAGCAAATGTACATGTAAATAATGAATTAACAATAACTCAAGAAAACTGGTGTTGAGATAGATAACCATACAACTGAAATGAATAGCAGAGTCCAAAGTGGAGACCAAACGTCCTCTTCCCAGTGAGGATGGTCCAAACAATGGTAGGACGTGAAGCCGGAAAGAGAAGGTTGGCAGTTGCAGGTAAATCAGGGGGAAAAAAAAGTCCTTTCTGGAAAAAAAAATGATACATCCCGCTTTTTGATAAACCCAACAAATACACATTTATATCATTCAAATAATTGTTACTAAATTAAACAAACAATACATCCATATCATTCAGGAAAAACATCTTACATTGAGCCATGAACGCTTCCCGTTCCTCAAATAAGGACTTACTTCCTTTATTCTGAGCCACAACAAACATGGCCGCCCTTTCCCTTATATAGGCTCTTGCTCCTTATAGTCCTCTAGGAAATTATACTGACCCTTAGAGGACAGGAGTATAATTGCAGACATCTGGTAACAAACCAGTGTTTGTTACAGTGCCCTGTTACAGCGCACACACACACACACATACTACCCTGTTACAGCTTACACACACACAGTGCCCTGTTACAGTGCGCGCACACACACACACACACACACACACACACACAGTGCCCAGTTACAGCGCACACACACACACACACAGTGCCCACATATAGCACACACACACAGTGCCCAGTTACAGCGTGCACACACACACACACACACACACACACACACACAGTGCCCAGTTACAGCGTGCACACACACATACACAAACACACACACACACAGTGCCCACGTAGAGCACACACACACACACACACACACACACACACACACACAGTGCCCTGTTACAGCACACACAAATTTTATTCCGCCGTCTGGTGGCCAAAATTGAGTACTACCATTTAAAAATATTAAAATGATTTTTTTCTGGTAATTGCAATACTTACATTCGGCAAGGAGATGGCAGCAAGAAAATAGAAAAATAATTTCCCCACGATTATTAGGATAATTCAGAAGGTAAATTTATTGTGTATGTGTGTGTCTGTGTGTATGTGTGTGTTTTACTGCACTTTGGGGAAAATTTAATCAAATGTTATCAATGCAAACCCACACACATACACACACACAGAGCCCCCGATTAGAGCTCTCTCTCACACACACACACACACAGTGCCCTGTTACAGCACACACAAATTTTATTCCGCCGTCTGGTGGCCAAAATTGAGTACTACCATTTAAAAATATTAAAATGATTTTTTTCCTGGTAATTGCAATACTTACATTCGGCCAGGAGATGGCAGCAAGAAAATATAAAAATTATTTTCCCACGGTTATTAGGATAACTCACAAGGTAAATTTATTGTGTATGTGTGTGTCTGTTTGCCTTGTGCTATTTTAAATGATATTACTTAATGCAGGTTTGATTAGTTCCCTGTACATCATTGTCCTGAGCCTGGTAGCCTTGTGTCTAGCTTTCCTTCTCTTTGATCTCTCATCCTCTTCATTAACGGTCCTGAGTGTATTACTGCAAAGTGGGTTTGCTCACTTTACTTACGAATTTTCCATACTCTGGATCATAGCTCAGTTCTGCATAGAGTATATTACCACGGTCATTTACACTGCAGTCTGTCCCAGGCAGCACAGGGCAGAAGGCAGGGCTCAGCCTGGGTGGGATGCCAGTCCATCGCAGGTCTCACACTATTCAGTGACTGCAATTATATAATCTGTACAAACTGCGGAGAGATTGGATGTTTTAATTAGCTACCTTTTGATAGGTAGGAGGTAGGTAACACCTGCCCGTTTGTGTGAGCTCTAACCGGGGGCTCTGTGTGTGTGTGTGTGTATGTGTGTGTGCTCTAAGTGGGCGCTGTGTGTGTGTGTGTTGTAACTGAGCACTGTGTGTGTGTGTGTGTGTGTGTGCGTGTGTGCACTCTTACTGGGCACTTTGTGTCTTTGTGTTTATCCATGTGTGTATGCGATGTAACTGGGCACTGTGTGTGTGAGTGTGTATGTGTGTGTGTGGGTTTGCATTAATCACATTTGATAAAATTTTCCCCAAAGTGCAGTAAAACACACACATACACACAGACACGCACATACACAATAAATTTACCTTGTGAATTTTCCTAATAACCGTGGGAAAATTATTTTTCTATTTTCTTGCAGCCATCTCCTGGCCGAATATTAGTATTGCAATTACCAGAAAAAAAAACATTTTAATATTTTTAAATGGTAGTACTCAATTTTGGCCACCAGACGGCAGCATAAAATGTGTGTGTGCTCTAAAAGGGCACTGTGTGTGTGTGCTGTAACAGGGCACTGTGGCCACGTAGAGCGCACACACACACAGTGCCCAGTTACATCGCACACACACACACACACACACACGCACACACACACACAGAGCCCCCGACTAGAGCTCACGCACACACAAACACACAAAGTGCCCAGTCACAGTGTACACACACACACGCACACACACACACACACACACACACACACACACACACAGTGCCCTGTTAGAGCACATACAAATTTTATGCTGCCGTCTGGTGGCCAAAATTGAGTACTACCATTTAAAAATATTAAAATGATTTTTTTCTGGTAATTGCAATACTTACATTCGGCCAGGAGATGGCAGCAAGAAAATAGAAATGTTTTTTTCCCACGGTTATTAGGATAATTCACAAGGTAAATTTATTGTGTATGTGTGTGTCTGGGTGTATGTGTGTGTTTTACTGCACTTTGGGGAAAATTTTATCTAATGTGATCAATGCAAACCCACACACACACACACACACAGCCCATTTAAAGCTCACACAGTGACACACACTGTGTGCTGATATAGTGCACACACACAGACACACAAACTCACACAGTGCCCTGTTAGAGCACACACACATATTATGCTGCCGTCTCGTGGCCAAAATTGAGTACTACCATTTAAAAATATTACAATTATTTTTTTTTGGTAATTGCAATACTTACATTCGGCCAGGAGAGGGCAGCAAGAAAATTGAAAAATAATTTTCCCACGGTTATTATGATAATTCACAAGATAAATTTATTGTGTATGTGTGTGTCTGTGTGGCTGTGTGTGTTTTACTGCACTTTGGGGAAAATTTTATCAAATGCGTTCAATGCAAATCCACACACACAGTGCCCAGTTACATCGTACACACACATGGATAAACACAAACACACAAAGTGCCCAGTCACAGTGTACACACACACACGCACACACACACAAAGTGCCCTGTTAGAGCACACACACATTTTATGCTGCCGTCTGGTGGCCACAATTGAGTACTACCATTTAAAAATATTAAAATGATTTTTTTCTGGTAATTGCAATACTTACATTCGGCCAGGAGATGGCAGCAAGAAAATAGAAAAATTATTTTCCCACGGTTATTAGGATAACTCACAAGGTAAATTTATTGTGTATGTGTGTGTCTGTTTGCCTTGTGCTATTTTAAATGATATTACTTAATGCAGGTTTGATTAGTTCCCTGTACATCATTGTCCTGAGCCTGGTAGCCTTGTGTCTAGCTTTCCTTCTCTTTGATCTCTCATCCTCTTCATTAACGGTCCTGAGTGTTATACTGCAAAGTGGGTTTGCTCACTTTACTTACGAATTTTCCATACTCTGGATCATAGCTCAGTTCTGCATAGAGTATATTACCACGGTCATTTACACTGCAGTCTGTCCCAGGCAGCACAGGGCAGAAGGCAGGGCTCAGCCTGGGTGGGATGCCAGTCCATCGCAGGTCTCACACTATTCAGTGACTGCAATTATATAATCTGTACAAACTGCGGAGAGATTGGATGTTTTAATTAGCTACCTTTTGATAGGTAGGAGGTAGGTAACACCTGCCCGTTTGTGTGAGCTCTAACCGGGGGCTCTGTGTGTGTGTGTGTGTATGTGTGTGTGCTCTAAGTGGGCGCTGTGTGTGTGTGTGTTGTAACTGAGCACTGTGTGTGTGTGTGTGTGTGTGTGCGTGTGTGCACTCTTACTGGGCACTTTGTGTCTTTGTGTTTATCCATGTGTGTATGCGATGTAACTGGGCACTGTGTGTGTGAGTGTGTATGTGTGTGTGTGGGTTTGCATTAATCACATTTGATAAAATTTTCCCCAAAGTGCAGTAAAACACACACATACACACAGACACGCACATACACAATAAATTTACCTTGTGAATTATCCTAATAACCGTGGGAAAATTATTTTTCTATTTTCTTGCAGCCATCTCCTGGCCGAATATTAGTATTGCAATTACCAGAAAAAAAAACATTTTAATATTTTTAAATGGTAGTACTCAATTTTGGCCACCAGACGGCAGCATAAAATGTGTGTCTGCTCTAACAGGGCACTGTGTGTGTGTGTGTGTGTGTGTGTGTGTGTGTGCTCTACGTGGGCACTGTGTGTGTGTGTATGTGTGTGTGTGCACTCACTGCACTGTGACTGGGAACTTTGTGTGTTTGTGTTTATCCATGTGTGTGTGCGATGTAACTGGGCACCGTGTGTGTGGGTTTGCATTGATCACATTTGATAAAATTTTCTCCAAAGTGCAGTAAAACACACACATACACACAAACACACACATACACAATAAATTGACCTTGTGAATTATCCTATTAACCGTGGGAAAATTATTTTTCTATTTTCTTGCTGCCATCTCCTGGCCGAATGTAAGTATTGCAATTACCAGAAAAAAATTATTTCAATATTTTTAAATGGTACTGTAGTACTCAATTTTGGCCACCAGACGGCAGCATAAAATGTGTGTGTGCTCTAAAAGGGCACTGTGTGTGTGTGCTGTAACAGGGCACTGTGGCCACGTAGAGCGCACACACACACAGTGCCCAGTTACATCGCACACACACACACACACACACAGAGCCCCCGACTAGAGCTCACGCACACACAAACACACAAAGTGCCCAGTCACAGTGTACACACACACACGCACACACACACACACACACACACACACACAGTGCCCTGTTAGAGCACATACAAATTTTATGCTGCCGTCTGGTGGCCAAAATTGAGTACTACCATTTAAAAATATTAAAATGATTTTTTTCTGGTAATTGCAATACTTACATTCGGCCAGGAGATGGCAGCAAGAAAATAGAAATGTTTTTTTCCCACGGTTATTAGGATAATTCACAAGGTAAATTTATTGTGTATGTGTGTGTCTGGGTGTATGTGTGTGTTTTACTGCACTTTGGGGAAAATTTTATCTAATGTGATCAATGCAAACCCACACACACACACACACACAGCCCATTTAAAGCTCACACAGTGACACACACTGTGTGCTGATATAGTGCACACACACAGACACACAAACTCACACAGTGCCCTGTTAGAGCACACACACATATTATGCTGCCGTCTCGTGGCCAAAATTGAGTACTACCATTTAAAAATATTACAATTATTTTTTTTTGGTAATTGCAATACTTACATTCGGCCAGGAGAGGGCAGCAAGAAAATTGAAAAATAATTTTCCCACGGTTATTATGATAATTCACAAGATAAATTTATTGTGTATGTGTGTGTCTGTGTGGCTGTGTGTGTTTTACTGCACTTTGGGGAAAATTTTATCAAATGCGTTCAATGCAAATCCACACACACAGTGCCCAGTTACATCGTACACACACATGGATAAACACAAACACACAAAGTGCCCAGTCACAGTGTACACACACACACGCACACACACACAAAGTGCCCTGTTAGAGCACACACACATTTTATGCTGCCGTCTGGTGGCCACAATTGAGTACTACCATTTAAAAATATTAAAATGATTTTTTTCTGGTAATTGCAATACTTACATTCGGCCAGGAGATGGCAGCAAGAAAATAGAAAAATAATTTTCCCACGGTTATTAGGATAATTCACAAGGTAAATTTATTGTGTATGTGTGTGTCTGTGTGTAGGTGTGTGTTTTACTGCACTTTGGGGAAAATTTTATCAAATGTGATCAATGCAAACCCACACACACAGTGCCCAGTTACATCGTACACACACATGGATAAACACAAACACACAAAGTGCCCAGTCACAGTGTACACACACACACGCACACACACACAGACACACAGAGCCCCCGGCTAGAGCTCACACACACACATACACACACAGTGCCCTGTTACATCGCACACACACATAGATAAACACAAACACACAAAGTGCCCAGTCACAGTGTACACACACACACACGCACACACACACACACACACACACACACACACACACACACACACGCACACAGAGCCCCTGGCTAGAGCTCACGCACACACATGCACACATAGTGCCCTGTTACAGCACACACACACACACACACTGGTTGTTTTATATTCATTACCCTACAGAAATTAAATAGATAATGTCTCTGTTAAAAAGCGATTGACAGACACTGATTCCTTTGGTTGCAATTAGGGGTGCACCGATTGCAGTTTTCTGGCCGATCGACGATCACCGATCCTTAGGCAACCTTACCTGCCGATCTCGATTTTTTTTTGCCGATCTTGTTTCTTTCATAACTAAAAGACAGTTACTTCAATGTTTCCATTTTTATTGAGTAAATTGATATGAATACTCACAAAACATGAGGTAGTGTCCTCAAATATAAACGAACATATAAATGAGCATTGCTGTTTGAACTACAAAATCATATTTTTTCTTCCAGACTTTAATTTCTCTAATTTTGTAAAAAATATATATATATATATATAGCTGTTATGACACACTTGTCCAAAAAATAGGGAGGGAGGCAGCCTGCACTGCACCTCTCTCGGGAATGGGAGAAAAGGCTGATTTAACCCTCTGGGGCCTAGGGGTAGGAAACACACTTTCACTGACTGGGGCATGATCACACATTTCATCACACTTAATTCATGGCAAATAAATTATTTCTTATATATTTGTTTTGCCATTACACTCATCTTTATTTTAATATATATTGTAAATATGTCAGATTTTTGTTAAGTTTGAAATTTGACATCAAAGTATAGACATTGCAAAATGCAGTTTGGAACACTTGCAGAAACATTATAAAAGTACATAGTAAGCAATGCTGGCAGTTTGTTTTGATCCCAGATATCTGATCACCAAAGTCTTGGCTACATGAAGATGACTAAATGGTGTAGATGCAACATTAATTTGGATAAATAAATAAGAAAAACCTAACTCATGTAACTATTTCTGGCTCCTTTCATTGAATATGTAGCAACTTTCATGTGTATGAATGAGCCATTGTCACCTGGCCACGTCCCCAAAACCCTTTTATGGCGCTGAAGGGGATGTATCTGGATCGCGTTTCACCGTTGCGCTGTTAATCAAATTACCATGCGAATGCGATTTGAATACGCGCTAATGCGGCTATTTAGAATGTGAATAGCGATCTTCGGGTGAGAGCGGTACTACACGCCCCCGATGCAGGTAAAACAAAGTAAGATGACATGGTTTACTTTTTTGCCGATTTAACCTAATTTTTAAAACTTTAATACTTCCGACAATGGACGTTTTGAAAAGAAGACAGATTACGGATTTAGCCAGCGTTTTTTTCATGATTATACATTAAGTTTTCAGCGAGATATTTATAAACTGAAATAGACGCGAAAAGTACGCGAGGTCGTTGACGACATACTCGACCTCAAAGAGTTAAAAGCATATAACTAAGATCGGTGGATCTCATGGGAATATGGTCGATTTCTGATCCCCTCAAATTAACGTGATCGAGGCCGATCGATCGGTGCGCCGATCGATCGGTGCACCCCTAGTTGCAATTTAGAATAAGACACAAGCATTTAAAAAGAATCTGCGTGGTCGTTTGTTGTGTTGCTGCAGGAGCAGGAAATGCAGCACCTGGGCTGAACAGGAGGCAGCATGTGCAAAACACACACTGGACAAACCACTGGATACACTGGCACAGCAGAACCCAGATCTTAGGACAAAATGACCACATCTTTACTTTAAAATGGGAATCACAAGAGGAGATCGGTCTGACAGAAACAAACCAAAAACAAAGCTGACTTTTCCAAGAAATTTTCAAATTTTCTAGTTTTACTGAAATAAGGCAGATATACATAGATTCGGACACAATTACACCCTAACAGTGTCTAGAATAATTAGACGTTATTCAAAGGCATATTGGGTGTTTATCCTTGATATTGTTGTGTGACATAATATTAACCTTGTACATGTTAAAGAAATTTCAAGATTAAGGCAAAACACTCAAGGAGGAAATGCCAGTTTAAGTTGAACTACATGAAAAACAGTCACGGTCTTTCAGCCGATGAAATGACAAAGAAACAAAAAACTGCAAAGACATTTACAAAACGTGCAAATCGGGGCAGATTATGGAAGATCTCAGCACTAAAATCACTGATGCCACACTATTGTATGTCGTAAACATTAAATAATTGCTTATTTTGTTCATTCTAATTTCTCTTCTGATATACACTCTTAGTTCAATGTTTAACACTTATGGACACATTCCCTGGACAGACATGCATAAGGCTCTTATCGGTATAGAAGACTGGAAACAGCCTGTCAGTGAAAGTGTGTTTAAAAGTGTAGAGAGGAGTGTTATTACTGGGATCAGAGAATGACAGCTCTCCCCTGTCCCAGTCCAGCTGCACTCTGATCCTCTGGGGTTTCCTCCCCACAGACAGAGGGACTGGTGGTGAGGTCATTGCTGTGTATTTGCCATTATGCAGCTCTATACTCCATACGCCCCCTTCTGGGATCAGAGGGAAAAGCCCCTTTCTGTTGATGGACTCCTTGACCACACCCAGCCTCCAGGTAACTCCATCTCCCACATCTACATCCCAGCAGTGTTTCCCTGAGCAGAATCCCTCAGATCCCAGCACACAGCACCATACAGGCCTCTCAGGGTTATCAGGATACTTTTGTCTGACATCACTGAATGTTATGCTGGTCAGATCCTCAGAGAGCATTAGGTTTGTATGTGCTGTGTTCGGGTCCAGAATTATAGGATCTAGAGAGAGACACACACATATCAGTACTGGGATATACAGCATTTTTCTTGAAGGCTCCTGTCCCCCATAATTCATCTGCACAGAGAGATTATGGAACTGCTCCATTCTGACATCTTCTACTCACTGTATTTAATCTCTTTCTTCTCCAGCATCTTCTCCCACACTCTGTAGCTCAGGTTGCCCAGGTGTTTGGCCACATTAATCAGGGCTCCTGAAACCTCCACTGGATCCCGCACTGGGCACTGGGCTCTGTAACAATGTTCAGCAGTAACAGTAGATGTTTCACCCTCTGCCCAGATGTCAGCCCCACGGACAGTAAGCAGTCTGAGGCTCATCCACAGGAATCTCAAACTAACTCCATAATGGCAATTTTTTACAACCATGAAAACATGAAGCATTTCACACAAAACTGTAGGAGAGACACTGGAGTTTCCTTACCTTCTCTGTGTTTCCTTATATTTCTGAAAGAGAGTAAAGAAGATTAATATCAAATTTACGAGATACATCTATATTTTAACCACTTGAATCCAGTTGTGATCCATCCTCACCAGTAGGAATGAGACGTCTTCAGCTCCCAGCTCCTGTTCTAAGGCTCTGATGGTTTCTGAGAGGGATGATATCTCCTTTGTGATCTTCTCAATCTTCTCCTTCATCATGTGACTCTTCTGCTCCTCTTCCTCCCTCAGTGCAGATATCCTGCCTGCCTCTTCCTCCTTTAGGAACTGGTGAAGTTTCTCAAACTCCCCCTTTATCAGTCTCTCTGTGTGCTGGGCTTGAGTCTGAAATGAAAGTGAGTTTCCTCATTGCTGTTACAGAGCAGCCTGTCCAGTGATGTCACTGCTGTTCTTACACTCTATAATGTAGGTAGTTCTGTACCTTGATGTGTTCTGCTGTTTGGTTACAAGTTTGTTTTACTTCTTTCAAAGCTTGCAGCTTCTCCTGTAGAGGTTTCATTGAAGATCTCAGTATCTCCTGCATGAAAGAAGCAGCAGATGTCAAGTTTATTGAATGTCCAGAATGAGTACAGCTCTCACTACTACTGCAAACATATCAGGAACGATTACCAATAACTGGCATCCTGTTCCCTGCCCTGTACTGCCTGGGATAGACCACAGCCCCCACCCCCCACCCCCCAAGACCCAGTCCAGCATAATCCATTTGAAGACACATAGATACTTTAGTAACATCAAGAGATAAATAAGGTAACAGAACTAGACCAGCCCTCTCAGAAACATCATAAGTGTAACCGATACAGTCAGTGGTACAGCACATATTACATTATGTAAACCTGTAATACACAATGTTTAATTTCTAACTCTATTATAAACATTTAAATGTACAATTAGAAGTATTATGTGTTTCAACAAAAATAATAGGTAACAGTTGTCCAACCTTGTATTCAGGGATGACTTCCTGTATGGGTCGAAGTTTGTGATTTTCATGCCATTTTGAATCTCGGCACACAAGACATACAGGTGTCTGATCATCCAAACAGAAGAGCTTGAGTTTCTCATTATGCAGACGGCAGTGACCTTCAGAAGCTGCTGCAGATCTCTGAGCTCTGCCTTGTAAGAAAGCCTCACATGCGTTTTTCAGGGCCAGATTAGTGAGAGGACGATCCATAGAAGACCTTCTCCTGCAAACAGGACATTCCCGAGAGCCCTTCTCTCCCCAGAACTGCTGTAGACAGACATTACAGAAGCTGTGGGCACATTTCAGGACCACAGGATCCCTGTAGATTTCGTAGCACACAGGACAAGTGAGCTCCTCCTCCAGCCCAGAGGACCTGGCCGCCATTTCTTCAGAGTGACTCTCAGCACAGTAATGGCTTCCGATCACCGAAAGATTTGTTTTCACTTTTACTTTCTTCTTTTAGAGAATGAAAATGCCTAAATTATTGGTGGTGGTTTTTTTTGCAATGTTAATTCAATAACTTTATCGGTTTAATTTTTCACATTTTAAAATAAAGAATACATATTTTGAGATATTTCAGCGAACTCGTTTTAACTAGCCGTTTAACACGTCATTAACGTAACACCTGTTCTATATGTAAAACTTTCGTTAAGGAGGTTTATCATCCTCCTGTAGATGGCGCTGTACTGTAACTTTTTCGTTCTCGTTCAATCCCGTACAATATGTGGAGCCCAGCATTACAACGTATAGAAAAAGAAATATTTTTAGGCAATTGAAAGGCCATTAGCCTTGTCATTATTTATTTATTTTACATTTTTAGGAGATTAAAGACAACGACTGACTTTACGGTAACAGGACTGACCAGAGTATTACGGATGACAGGAGTAGCTCTCTGTCTGCACGTCATGCCGTAGGTTCTCTGTGTAAATACCTGGCATGTCCTGCCTTACGCCTTGTACTGTTTGCACTGTATGTATGTATGAATAAATAAATAAATATTTATATGTTAAAAACAGTAACAGTATTGACGTTGAATGCTGACCCCTAGCCCCCGGTTAAACTTTAAAAACATCACAAATAGTAGCCTACATTAGAGATGAGAGAAACATACTAGTCGATCTATCACCTGCTGGCATCCTGGTTCAGATAAGATGCAACTTTCCGTAAATTATGTCACTTCTGGAAACTTCCATTATTTTTCAAAGGTTTTTTGCTGAAGGTTACAGTGTTGACATGAATTCAGAGGCCACTGACAAAATGACATATAACCTACTGTAGCGTCTGGCAAACCAAGTCAATGCGAAGGCGGCAAAAGACGAGAAAGCTTGTTTGAAATTGAAAAGAATGCCCTTGTATCAAATCCTTAAAAGAACTAACACGGGCAACAAATAACCACCGAAACCACGTGTAGCGGGGAAAAACGGGGAGGTCGGACGCCGGCTAGAATTAAGACACACACTTCAATCGGGAGCACAAAAAGTATTTACAAAATCCCGGGATACTATGGCGCTACAATAAAAAAAAATACATATTTATAATAAAAATAATTTGTAACAAACAGCATAAAAGTGATCATAATCAGAGGAGGAGATTTCAGGTCCAGAGAGTAGAAATCCAGACCAGCCAGTTCAGCATAAAGAGTCACAGTCACAGTAACTCAACTGGTTGGTTGAAACAAAATCTTGGTCTGGATTTCTACTCTCTGGACCTGAAATCTCCTCCTCTGATTTTTATTTTTTGAAATAATATTTGATTAACTTTAAAATTATGTCAAATTGAGAAAATAATTTTAATTAGTCTTTTAATTGTTGTTATAATAACTTTACAACAGATTATTTCTTGAAGACGCAAAAGGTACCGATTATATGGAATGACCCTGTGTTTTACCATACCAGAGGTAAAAACTTCAGGTCCAGAAAGTACAAGTTTTGTTTCAACCAATCAGTTAAGCATAAAGAGTCAGGGTCTCCTCTGTTTTTAGTATTTTGTTCCCTAGTGTTTCATTTGTATCAGTTTTTCTAGTGTTTCGGTGACTTGAATCCTGTCTGGGTTCTTTGCCTTGTGCCTTGGTTCTACCCGCCTTCGTTATTTTCCCACTGTTAGATTCTGTTTCCTTGTTTGTCAGTTTCTTTGTTTCCGTTTTCACCTCACAGTTCCTTGATTTAATTATTAGTTTCACCTGTTGCCTGCTTTCTTGCGCCAGTCCTTGTGTGTTCAGCCTGATTGCTCATTGAATACCTTACATTTTTAAATATATTTAAAATGTAAGGTATAGAATGTAAGGTATACAATATAAGGTATACAATAAAGACACAATGCGTTTCATAAACAGAAATGCTGTGAGCATTTTATTGCTTAAACATGCACGCCGGAGGTTAAGGCTCCTGTGTCAGACATCGGCGGGTTTGACTCCTGCTCTTAGCAGATCAGTCACATCATCATTGGCCTGTTGAGTAACACCTTTAAACTCCAATGGTGCTGAAGACTGATTTTGGTAGAATATGGACATCATGCCAGTCACCTCAGTAATCGATGATTTGCAATTTGCATTCTTCAATATGCTTCTTCCTCTGAAGGGACTGTCCCCAGAATGCATTGTTGGTGTTCTGACAGTATCTTTTTATGTAAAATAATACTTTGACTGTGAATCATTTCCTACTTCCTGTTAAACACATCATGTAAAACCCCCAGTAGAATGTACTGTACTGTACTATACTGCCTGTGTTCTGGGTCAGAATCAATGTACTGTACTGTACTGTACTTTACTGCCTGCCTTCCGGTTCAGAATCATCCTCCTGTAGAATGTACTGTACTGTACTATACTGCCTGCCTTCTGGTTCAGAATCATCCTCCTGTATAATGTACTGTACTGTACTATACTGCCTGTGTTCTGGTTCTGTTATGTACACCATGTGGGGGCCCAGCAAGGTAATGAGAGAAAGTAAAAAAATATATACTTAAAAATGAAAGGATTAAAATGCTAAAGGTAACTGGAAGATTCATAACCAGTTTCATCTTTGATTTTTCCTCTTAATTTTACTCTTAATGTAGCCACGGTTTATTTTATAATTATGAGAAGGTGACAGTCACGTTTTGAAAAGATGAAGACTTTTAGACCATGATTGTATAAGCCAGTGTTTTCTTAATGTATTTTATTGTGGTGTGTTTTGTAGCTCTAACTGTGGGAAATGCAGACTTACAGAATTAGCAGCTTTTCTGACACAATCTCAGGGTACAAGTGTACAAAGTAAATGGCTGCCATGCTGCCATCTTTAGGCTACAATCCAGGCAGCAACAGGAATCATAAGTATTTAAGTGTCTGTAAGCAAAGTGTGGTAACATCTGGGAATCTGGCGGAGCGAGCAGCAGTCTGGTTTGACCTGCTTACCTGGCAACCCCCGTTAGTTCAGTAGCAGATGTTGTATATTTACATAAAGTCAGGTCAGGTCAGGGAGCATGTGCTGATGCGGCACGTTGCTGCACCCACCACATGACAAAACTCCTCAGGATCCCGGCCATCAACCCCCCAGGTAGACACATGGTCCAGTCCCATCTTCCAGAAATGGCCATCCATCTGCCGCAGCCAGGTGTTACGTGGGCGTCCCCTCGGCCTGGTCCAGCCTCTCGGGTCCTCAGCAGTGACGATCCTGTGAGCCGGATCACCCTCAGGGAATCATGCCACATGGCCGTAGTGCCGTAACTGACGCTCCCTCACCATGCAGGTAATGTGCCTCATTCGGGTCTCCCTGAGCGACTGCTCATTCTACTCTAAGTCAAACCAGCGGTACCCAAGGATTCTCCGGAGAGACACAGTACCGAAGGAGTCCAGCCTTTGTCTCAGCTTACTGGATATTTACATAAATTACATAAAAACTAATCACAAATGATTTGTGGATTTATTAATGACCAGAATAAAGTGTATTCCTAGGAAATCTTACAGAAACATTTTATGGGCACTGCTCTGGAATTGATCATATTTTGAGACAGATCACACTGAAATGGAAGCCATGTTGCATAGGGATAGCATAGAAAAAGGCAGTTTGGACACTTGATACTGTGAGCATGATAACTCAAAAACTATTTGGTGGATCTTTTTCAAACTGTGCAGATACTTTGTATAGTTGAACAGCTAAAACTGACAAAATTTTCAGACGGACTGACCCTAAATTTGAATCAGCGCCTGTAAGTGACAGCAAAGGGAAGGGTGACTGCAGATGACATTTTTTCTTGTGAGTGTGACAAGTCAAAACCTACTCTATGGCTCTCATTACTTAGCAGTAGCATTTGACAGTGTTGTGCTCAAGTCCACCTTAGTCGAGTCCAAGTAAAGATCAAGTCCAACAGGGGTGGAAGTCTGTCACTATAGAACAGACGAATACAGATATTGAAGATGAATACATGAATTTTTAAAATATATTTAAAATGATAATCAACAAAGAAATAATTATTTTCAACTATGAAATAAATAATTCATCGAACACAAACGTATCAGAAAGACATCTGCAATGCATTCTGTAGTAATTATTAAATTCAGTGTAACATGACTGCATCCTTCTGTACACGTTTGAAGTTGATTCTGGAACCAAAGAATATGCACAAAGCAATTCAAGGCTTTTTTTTAGCAAACTTTTTTTTATTAAGCAATTTCTAATTTTAAATCAATATAAAGATAAAGTGGCAGATCTACCATGCAACACATTACATATATGTATGATAATTGGGGCTCTCCACACAACAATAAAGACACAATGCGTTTCATAAACAGAAGTGCTGTGAGCATTTTATTGCTTAAACATGCACGCCGGAGGTTAAGGCTCCTGTGTCAGACATCGGCGGGTTTGACTCCTGCTCTTAGCAGATCAGTAACATCATCATTGGGCTGTTGAGTAAGACCTTTAAACTCCAATGGTGCTGAAGACTGATTTTGGTAGAATATGGACATCATGCCAGTCACCTCAGTAATCAATGATTTGCAATTTGCATTCTTCAATATGTTTCTTCCTCTGAAGGGACTGTCCCCAGAATGCATTGTTGGTGTTCTGACAGTATCTTTTTATGTAAAATAATACTTTGACTGTGAATCATTTCCTACTTCCTGTTAAACACATCATGTAAAACCCCCAGTAGAATGTACTGTACTGTACTATACTGCCTGTGTTCTGGGTCAGAATCAATGTACTGTACTGTACTGTACTATACTGCCTGTGTTCCGGTTCAGAATCATCCTCCTGTAGAATGTACTGTACTGTACTTTACTGCCTGTGTTCTGGTTCTGTTATGTACACCATGTGGGGGCCCAGCAAGGTAATGAGAGAAAGTAAAAAAATATATACTTAAAAATGAAAGGATTAAAATGCTAAAGGTAACTGGAAGATTCATAACCAGTTTCACCTTTGATTTTTCCTCTTAATTTTCCTCTTAATGTAGCCACGGTTTATTTTATAATTATGAGAAGGTGACAGTCACGTTTTGAAAAGATGAAGACTTTTAGACCATGATTGTATAAGCCAGTGTTTTCTTAATGTATTTTATTGTGGTGTGTTTTGCAGCTCTAACTGTGGGAAATGCAGACTTACAGAATTAGCAGCTTTTCTGACACAATCTCAGGGTACAAGTGTACAAAGTAAATGGCTGCCATGCTGCCATCTTTAGGCTACAATCCAGGCAGCAACAGGAATCATAAGTATTTAAGTGTCTGTAAGCAAAGTGTGGTAACATCTGGGAATCTGGCGGAGCGAGCAGCAGTCTGGTTTGACCTGCTTACCTGGCAACCCCCGTTAGTTCAGTAGCAGATGTTGTATATTTACATAAAGTCAGGTCAGGTCGGGGAGCATGTGCTGATGCAGCACGTTGCTGCACCCACCACATGACAAAACTCCTCAGGATCCCGGCCGTCAACCCCCCAGGTAGACACATGGTCCAGTCCCATCTTCCAGAAATGGTCATCCATCTGCCGCAGCCAGGTGTTACGTGGGCGTCCCCTCGGCCTGGTCCAGCCACTCGGGTCCTCAGCAGCGACGATCCTGTGAGCCGGATCACCCTCAGGGAAACGCGCCACATGGCCGTAGTGCCGTAACTGACACTCCCTCACCATGCAGGTAATGTGCCTCATTCGGGTCTCCCTGAGCGACTGCTCATTCTACTCTAAGTCAAACCAGCGGTACCCAAGGATTCTCCGGAGAGACACAGTACCGAAGGAGTCCAGCCTTTGTCTCAGCTTACTGGATATTTACATAAATTACATAAAAACTAATCACAAATGATTTGTGGATTTATTAATGACCAGAATAAAGTGTATTCCTAGGAAATCTTACAGAAACATTTTATGGGCACTGCTCTGGAATTGATCATATTTTGAGACAGATCACACTGAAATGGAAGCCATGTTGCATAGGGATAGCATAGAAAAAGGCAGTTTGGACACTTGATACTGTGAGCATGATAACTCAAAAACTATTTGGTGGATCTTTTTCAAACTGTGCAGATACTTTGTATAGTTGAACAGCTAAAACTGACAAGATTTTCAGACGGACTGACCCTAAATTTTAAGACTGACTCAAAATTGAATCAGCGCCTGTAAGTGACAGCAAAGGGAAGGGTGACTGCAGATGACATTTTTTCTTGTGAGTGTGACAAGTCAAAACCTACTCTATGGCTCTCATTACTTAGCAGTAGCATTTGACAGTGTTGTGCTCAAGTCCACCTTAGTCGAGTCCAAGTAAAGATCAAGTCCAACAGGGGTGGAAGTCTGTCACTATAAATTGAAGATGAATACATGAATTTTTTAAATATATTTAAAATGATAATCAACAAAGAAATAATTATTTTCAACTATGAAATAAATAATTCATCGAACACAAACGTATCAGAAAGACATCTGCAATGCATTCTGTAGTAATTATTAAATTCAGAGTAACATGACTGCATCCTTCTGTACATGTTTGAAGTTGATTCTGGAACCAAAGAATATGCACAAAGCAATTCAAGGCTTTTTTTTAGCAAACTTTTTTTTATTAAGCAATTTCTAATTTCAAATCAATATAAAGATAAAGTGGCAGATCTACCACGCAACACATTACATATATGTATGATAATTGGGGCTCTCCACACAACAATAAAGACACAATGCGTTTCATAAACAGAAGTGCTGTGAGCATTTTATTGCTTAAACATGCACGCAGGAGTCTAAGGCTCCTGTGCCAGACATCGGCGGGTTTGACTCCTGCTCTTAGCAGATCAGTCACATCATCATTGGGCTGTTGAATAAGACCTTTAAACTCCAATGGTGCTGCAGACTGATTTTGGTAGAATATGGACATCATGCCAGTCACCTCAGTAATCGATGATTTGCAATTTGCATTCTTCAATATGTTTCTTCCTCTGAAGGGATTGTCCCCAGAATGCATTACATAATAACATAAGAAATTTACAAACGAGAGGAGGCCATTCGGCCCATCAAGCTCGTTTGGGGAGAACTTAACTAATAGCTCAGAGTTGTTAAAATCTTATCTAGCTCTGATTTAAAGGAACCCATGGTTTTAGCTTCCGCTACACTAGCAGGAAGACTATTCCATACTCTAACTACACGCTGTGTAAAGAAGTGCTTCCTCAAATTTGTTTTAAAATGTTCTCCCGCTAATTTCCACTTATGGTATTAGTATTTAGACTAATATTGAAATAGTCATTTGGCTCAACAGCATCCAGACCCGTTAGAATATTATAGACCTGAATCATATCCCCCCTTAGTCTCCTTTGCTCAAGGCTAAACAGATTCAGGTCCGCTAACCTCTCCTCATAAGACATTCCTCTAAGACCAGGAATCATTCTCGTAGCTCTTCGTTGCACCTTTTCTAAGGCAGCAATGTCCTTCTTGAGGTATGGTAACCAAACCTGCACACAGTATTCTAGGTGGGGTCTTACCAAGGAATTATATAAGTGTAACATCACCTCCCTTGAATTAAACTCCACACACCTAGAGATATAACCCAAAATTCTGTTCGCCTTTTTTATTGCTTCCCCACACTGGCGAGAGTGGGACATGGAAGCATCAACATACATACCGAGATCTTTCTCGTAATCAGCTACCTTTATTTCAGTGGAACCCATAAAATATCTGTACTTTATATTTCTGCTCCCTGCATGGATTACCTTACATTTATCTGTGTTAAATTTCATCTGCCAAGTATCAGTCCAGTCGCTAATTAAATCCAGATCCCGTTGAAGCCTCTCTGCTGCTAGATCAGTATCTGCTACACCACCCACCTTGGTGTCGTCTGCAAATTTAACCAGTTTACTGTATGTATTTGTGTCAATATCATTAATGTAAATTAGGAACAATAGCGGTCCTAAAATTGAACCCTGCGGTACCCCACTATGAACGGAGGCCCACTGTGACATTGTGCCTCTAATAACTACTCGCTGCTTCCTGTCAGTTAGCCAGTTTTCGATCCAAGCTGCCACAGTTCCTAAAATCCCTGTTGCTTTAAGCTTTAGCAAGAGCCGTTTGTGGGGGACAACATCAGGCCTTCTGGAAATCTAAGTAAATCACATCATAGGCCTTTTTGTGATCAATTTCACTTGTAGCTTCCTCAATCTTGTAAAACCCCCAGGTATCATGTAAAGCTTCCTTAAAGGGGCAGAATCATCCTCCTGTAGAACGTACTGTACTATACTGCCTGTGTTATGGTTCAGAACCATCCTCCTGTAAAATGAAATTAACCCATAATTACTCATACCATGCTTCCTTGGTGACAAATGAAAACAAAAAATGATAGATAATTTTGAGTAAATGAATAGACAATATTTGTCACTATGATTTTAGTGTTCAGAGATTCACTGCTGCCACTGTAACGGAAACATTAATTGGGCAGATTTTCAGAGGAACCCTGTTATCGCTGGTACAGAAGAATGGAAATAGCTTCTCAGTGAAAGTGTCCTTAAAAGTGTAAAGAGGAGTGTTGTTACTGGGATCAGAGAATGACAGCTCTCCCCTGTCCCAGTCCAGCTGCACTCTGATCCTCTGGGGTTTCCTCCCCACAGACAGAAAGGCATGTGGTGAGGTCTTTGCTGTGAATTTACCATTATGCAGCTCTATACTCCATACGCCCCCTTCTGGCATCAGAGGGAAAAGCCCCTTTCTTTTGATGGACTCTCTAACCACACCCAAGTTCCAGCGTGTTCCGTCCCCCACTTCTACATCCCAGTAGTGTTTCCCTGAGCTGAATCCTTCAGATCCCAGGATGCCCCTCCATACATCAAACCTCCCCGGGGGATCAGGCAGTTTCTGTCTGAAATCATTGTATATTATGCTCTTCAGGTCCTTTGCCAGCATTAGATTTCTGTGTGCTGTGTTTGGGTCCAGAATTATAGGAGCTGAAGGGAAAGGAGAGGGAGGGAGAGAGAGGGACACACACATATCAGTATTGGGTTCATACAGCAGTATTCTTGAACGCTCCCGTCCCCCATAATTCATCTGCACAGAGATTATGGAACTGCTCCATTCTGACATCTTCTACTCACTGTATTTAATCTCATTCTTCTCCAGCATCTTCTCCCACACTCTGTAGCTCAGGTTGCCCAGGTGTTTGGCCACATTAATCAGGGCTCCTGAAACCTCCACTGGATCCCGCACTGGACACTGGGCTCTGTAACAATGTTCAGCAGTAACAGTAGATGTTTCACCCTCTGCCCAGATGTCAGCCCCACGGACAGTAAGCAGTCTGAGGCTCATCCACAGGAATCTCAAACTAACTCCATAATGGCAATTTTTTACAACTATGAAAATATGAAGCATTTCACACTAAACTGTAGGAGAGACACTGGAGTTTCCTTACCTTCTCTGTGTTTCCTTATATTTCTGAAAGGGAGTAAAGAAGATTAATATCAAATTTACTAGATACATCTATATTTTAACCACTTGAATCCAGTTGTGATCCATCCTCACCAGTAGGAATGAGACGTCTTCAGCTCCCAGCTCCTGTTCTAAGGCTCTGATGGTTTCTGAGAGGGATGATATCTCCTTTGTGATCTTCTCAATCTTCTCCTTCATCATGTGACTCTTCTGCTCCTCTTCCTCCCTCAGTGCAGATATCCTGCCTGCCTCTTCCTCCTTTAGGAACTGGTGAAGTTTCTCAAACTCCCCCTTTATCAGTCTCTCTGTGTGCCGGGCTTGAGTCTGAAATGAAAGAGAGTTTCCTCATTGCTGTTACAGAGCAGCCTGTCCAGTGATGTCACTGCTGTTCTTACACTCTATAATGTAGGTAGTTCTGTACCTTGATGTGTTCTGCTGTTTGGTTACAAGTTTGTTTTACTTCTTTCAGAGCTTGCAGCTTCCCCTGGAGAGGATTCAGTGCAGACTTCAGATCCTCCTGGATGAGTAAAACAACTGTTATTATTTGAAAAATTACTATGGTTTATTACACTGGAATTACTAACAAAATCTACTATCATCAAAGACTCAGCAAGTTATAAGAGGATAACATTTTCAATAAATGCTGACCACTTTCCAAATTCCCCACTCCTGTGACGCGTATGGTCCATGATTCACTCGTAATGATGCAATTTTAAGTTAACTCTGCAGTGGGAGCAAGTGTTTACATTCATGATATGTTTACGAATGTTTTTAAAATGGTGTGTTTTTATTAGTCATTATAAATATCGTTTACATTTCTCGTGATAGTATACCCGACATTAGGTTATTAATGTATTGTGGCGCTGCGGGTCGGCAGTGTACTTTAATGACATGCAGTGCATCACGAGGTGGAAGTTGGCTTTTGGTTCAGCAGTTTCTTCCATTCCACCTTAAATGACTGCAGTACCCAATGAAAACCCCACTACAACACAGGTAGAATTGCAAAATCTGCACACAAAGGCATGGCAGACACCTGAATCCTGGTCCCAAAGGCAGAAGGCAACAATGCTAACCAAAGTCCCATCCCAGATAGCATACAGATGTGGGCCGCTTCTGGCAAATGTGTGGCACTGCTGGCCCGGTTCCGGCACCGGCAAACGGATGTATGCCAAAAGTGGCCCACCTGTGATTAGACAAATATGGCCCAAATGTCACAGAACAGATAGGGGCCACATGTTAAATACTTTATTAAAAAAATAGTTATATTAGTACTAGCTGCATTATTTTAGGGCCAACAGGCAGTTAACATTGTTTTTCCGTAGTTGCTCACTGCATCACATAAATTGTAATAGGACCAATAAAATGATTGTAATGGAATCTATAAGAAAGGGTGGTTTGTTGTTTAATTCATTTGGTCTGTCAATAATTGAACTGCACAATGATTTTTGATGCATCTCAATACTGCTAAAGTATTTACTTTTTATGCAACTGGGAATGGGACTACTTCCAGCAAAAAACTTTCCCAGTGGTAGGTGCATGAAAAAGAGGTTGTGTTGGTGCTCTAGTGGTTAGGATGCTTGCCTCTGAACCAAGAGGTTGTGGGGTTGAGTCCCACCTATACTAGCATTGGCTCCCTAAACAAGACCCTTAATCCAAAGTTGAAACTGGAAGGTGCTCTGAATACTAGTGTCTGCTGAATGCTGTAAATGCAAAGGGGGTGTCCATTATGGATTTTGATATACCGATCTACGTGTAATACTTTAAAACACTTAAAAAGAAAAGAAAATTTCATATAAACGTTTTTTTTATGAATTAATGTTAGTGCTGGCTGTCGCGGTAAGAGTTAACTTGCGAAACGTCACGTTTTAACTTGGAATTTAGGATTGAGTAATTACGATATTACGTCGGCAAAACAGCTGATCGACACACAGCAGGAGGTAGGAATTTGTTCCGTGGAAGACATTCCGCATGACAGGGCCATTCCTGTATTACAAATGGTAGCAATCCAGTCGGTGAGTTTTTCTCCAGAAACTCAAAACCAGTTCTCCAAGTCGTTAGTTATTCAAGAGTCGATTAGGCTCAAACCAGGTTCCGGTCAAATACAGCCTATTAGGCACAAACACAAGCAGAGTCAATGGCTGCATCCCAAATCTTTTTTTTTTTTTTTTAATGGCTCTTGCCATTGTTTGTCTAAAGTTGTAAGTTCATGAAACTGACGAGGAAAGGAGTGAGTGAGCGAGGAAAGTAGCAAGTACAAAAAGCGGTATGGGACACACTTGCACCCTCGTTGACGAACCATGGTCCGTTTTTACGTATGACATCATCACTGAAATAGAAGCTTTTATGCCCCCCCCTCCCACATTTTTCTTTTCCTGGTTTTTTGCAATGTTTCAATTTATCTTACCATAAATAAAATGTCTAAATAAACTATTAATGAGCATGATCACCGATCCACATTGAAATGTGTCAATATGTTATTTGAAAACAAAATCCATTACAAAAAACAAATATTACACTTTCAAATATCTAAATAATGGTTAATTTGCTCATGGAAAATCACGGTTAGAAGTCATTGATAATTTCCTTCAAATATTTCTTCTGATCTTGCCTAAGCATGCTCAGTATCACCATTTTGTTAACGAAAATGAATGTAACTCGAATACAAAGGAATGTTCATGATACAATAGTAAATTTTAAACACTTCTCCAGTCTCCACACTTTGTATTTGCAATGCTTCCAACATGTGCATTCATCATGCGTGGGAGTCACCAAAGGGAAATTTCTCTTCCTCAAAGGGTCCTATGGACTAGGTTTCCACACCCCCCGACCAAGGGGTGATTTGAGTGAAAATCAACCCCCAATGATTCGTTCTCTCAGGTATTGGGGCAGCACTTCAACATCTGGTTGTGGAAGAACCTCTGGGGTGAGGGATAGGTAGTAAGTTTAAAGCTATTTATTTGAGTAGTAAGTGCACGTTTGCTCAGAACAACGAGCACAATTTAGCATTTAAACATTTGCAGATTAAGAATAACACAATAAAGACTGGCAAGAATTTCTTCTGTTCTCGAAAACGTTACTGATATGTAGTTTGATGGCTAGATGAACCACGCTTCAGATCCCAAACCTCTCCTCAGGGGCACCTCAGCCGTTCCGTGTGTTTGTTACATTTCAAACTTAAGTTCGAAAAGTCAATGAGGTACTGATTAGCTAGACCAGCTGTGCTAGTGGTTGAGTCAAGAAATCCGTGGGTGTATTAGATGGCTGCTGCAAATACTGGGGTGAGTTTAGCAGATTTTTCAAAATGGATAAACTGACACAGTTTGACAGGCATAATAGCATAATTTTACACCAACATGAAGATCATTTAAACATCATTTTCTCTGGCTGCCTAAGACTTATGCACAGTGCTAACCAAAAACCAGGGTTTTTAATAGTTTTTAATCACTTTAATTTAACCTATTTAACACTAAATTTTATGAATAAGAAATACAACAGAAAAAAATGTTACTCAAACCTTGTGTTTTTCTGCAGCATCCTGCAGCAGTTTGTGATGTTCATGTTTTGCTGAGGTCTGACAGATGACATACACAGATGTCTGATCATCCAAACAGACGAGCTTGAGTTTCTCATTGTGCAGATGGCAGTGACCTTCAGAAGCTGCTGCAGATCTCTGAGCTCTGTCCTGTAAGAAAGCCTCAGATATGTTCTTCAGGGCCAGACTAGGGATAGGTGGATTCATAGGAGACCTTCTCCTACAAACAGGACATTCCTGAGAGCCCTTCTTTCTCCAGTACTGCTGTAGACAGACTTTACAGAAGCTGTGGCTGCACTTCAGGACCACAGGATCCCTGTAGATTTCGTAGCACACAGGACAGGTGAGCTCCTCTTCCAGCACAGAGGACCTGGTCGCCATTTCTTCAGAGTGACATTCTGACTGTCAGTACAATAACACCATCTGATCACTGAGAGGTTAGGAATAGCTTTATTGTGATTATATTGCCTGTGAAGCACACGTGGGACACGCCCAGGTGTCATGCAGGAGTTCCTGAAAGAGCAGAATTGCCACTTCCAAAGAAGCCAGGACCAGTATTATAGGATGAACCTTTGATTGTTTTTCATGTTGGAAAACAGGTTTGCCCTGTGTGTTCTGGCGCCCATATGCGTGATTCTGCTGAATTCCTCCCCCCCCCGCAATGCCCCCACCTATCCCCCAGAGCAGCTGAAGACAAACTTTGTGTCAATTCATTTATATTAAAACCATTTCAGCAGCACATGTGGTCTGGCTGCTAATTAGCTAGCTAATTCTCAAGGAACGTGCTGATATAGAATTAATGACATTAACTGTAATGTCATGGAATGCAACCCAAAGGCATCTCCTCTGATTCTCTTCACTCATTCTTTCGCACCTCCATCAAATGGCACCTGTAGCATGGGCACATTCCACCAGCAGCATTCCCTTCCTCTTCAGTTACAGTATTAGATACAGTATTAGATGTATAAACGGGCTCTGCAGTCAACGTGTGTCAATTGCATTATGGAGGAGAAATGAGTCAATCTGGACCTCAGTATCTTTGAAGAATTTCTCTAGACAAGCATTTGGGTTTGGCCGTCAGCCTTAATCCAGGCTCATGGCAGTGATTTGATGTACAGGAAGTGATGTAACCGCCACGACCTGCTGCATGATGACATGCTGTTAAAAATGCGCCGGTCACAGTGCATGTCACAATAACAAATACCAACTGGCGTTTACACTCGATTTTCAGAGCTTTACATCATCCCTGCCCAGAAACTGCACATGGGAAAGTAATAAACAGAACAGAAATATTAAGACAAATAAATAAAAGTAATATTTTTTATTACATTTTTAGACATTGAATTAAGAAATGCATAAAGAAGTACAGTTAACCACTTAATTGGTGAGGAAAGATTGTGCAAATTAGCATGTAAGTGGAATGTGCAATAAATGAATAGTTGTAATTTCAGAGTTATGTGTCACAAGTAGGACTTGTGAGCATTTGGGTAAAATGACATTTATTGGCTTTCACATTTTACAGTTGATCCATCCAGTTTTGACAGGAATTATAGAGATTGGGGGGTGTCGGGAGTAAGGATTAAATGGGGGGAGGGGGGGTTACAGGGCTGTCTGCAGAATACATTGTTGTTGTTCTGACAGCATCATTTCTAGTTTAAATAATAATTTGACTGATTCATTTCATACTGACTGTTAAACACATCTTGTTCACACCTAGGAATCATGCCGACCAACCGTAAAAGGGTACATTTATCCTCCTGTAAAATGTACTGTACTGTACTATACTGCCTGTGTTCTGGTTCAAAACCGTCCCCCTGCAGATTCATCAGCAGCTTGATTTTTTTCGAAAATTAGTATTTTTCTCTACGTTTAACTTAATGTAACCAACTCTATAGGTAACAGATCAAGGATTTACTGCTGCCACTGTAATGGAAACATCCACTGGGCAGATTTTCAGATTAAGCCAGTCACCCCAGGCACAGAAGACTGGAAACAGCCTCTCAGTGAATATATGTTTAAAAGTGCAGAGAGAAGTGTTATTGCTGGGATCAGAGAATGACAGCTCTCCCCTGTCCCAGTCCAGCTGCACTCTGATCCTCTGGGGTTTCCTTCTCACAGACAGAGGGACTGGTGGTGAGGTCATTGCTCTGTATTTACCATTATGCAGCTCTATACTCCATACGCCCCCTTCTGGCATCAGAGGGGAAAGCCCTTTCCTGTTGATGGACTCTGTAACCACACCCAGCCTCCAGGTAACTCCATCCCCCACATCTACATCCCAGCAGTGTTTCCCTGAGCTGAATCCCTCAGATCCCAGCACACTGGGCCATATAAACCTCTCTGAGTTATTAGGATATTCCTGTATCTCATTACTCCAGGTAGCAGCGGTCAGATCATCAGACAGTGTGAAACAGACATTTTCTGTGTTTGGGTCCAGAATCACAGGAGCTGAATAGAATCAGAGAGAATCATTAGAATTCAAAACACTCCATCTGTGCAGAGAAATTACGGAACTGCTCCATTCTGACGTCTTCTACTCACTGTATTTAATCTCTTTCTTCTCCAGCATCTTCTCCCACACTCTGTAGCTCAGGTTGCCCAGGTGTTTGGCCACATTAATCAGGGCTCCTGAAACCTCCTCTGGATCCTGCACTGGGCACTGGGCTCTGTAACAATGTTCAGCCTTCAGTGATGATGCTCCGGTGAGATCACCGGAGAAGCTAACAGATATTAGCAATATATATTTCACCCCCCACCAGATCTCAGCCCCAGCAACAAGAAGCCATCCAAGCTCCCTGATTGGTCCACATGATCACATGATGTACAGGTGAATCCGTGGGGATCTCACACTGACTCCCATTTTACTGCAATTCTGAGTCACTGACTCCAAACCAGTAAAAGTTAAAAAGGGAAGTTTCCTTACCTTCTCTGTATGTCCTTATATTTCTGAAAGGGAGTAAAGAAGATTAATATCAGCTTTACTAGATACATCTATATTTTAACCACTTGAATCCAGTTGTGATCCATCCTCACCAGTAGGAATGAGACGTCTTCAGCTCCCAGCTCCTGTTCTAAGGCTCTGATGGTTTCTGAGAGGGATGATATCTCGTTTGTGATCTTCTCAATCTTCTCCTTCATCATGTGACTCTTCTGCTCCTCTTCCTCCCTCAGTGCAGATATCCTGCCTGCCTCTTCATCCTTTAGGAACTGGTGAAGTTTCTCAAACTCCCCCTTTATCAGTCTCTCTGTGTACCAAGCTTGAGTCTGAAATGAAAGTGAGTTTCCTCATTGCTGTTACAGAGCAGCCTGTCCAGTGATGTCACTGCTGTCCTTACACTCTATAATGTAGGTAGTTCTGTACCTTGATGTGTTCTGCTGTTTGGATACAGGTCTGTTGTAATTCATTGAAATCTGTCAGCTTTGTCTGCAGAGATTTCAGTGCAGACTTCAGGTCCCCCTGGATGAATGAGACATGATCTTTTACTTAACAATCCCAGTACGATTTATTGCACAGGAATTATCAAAAGGCTCCATTCCCACCAAAGGCTCGGTTAGTTATAACTGGGTTACATTTTGACTAAATGCAGATTCACTAAAGCCAATGGGACATCTAGATTTCCCCTGAGTTCAATGTGTCCCTCAGTCAACAAGGTAGGGGCTTTCCTTTCACTTCTTTAACCAATCACAGTCTTCATTTTATGACATCACCAGATTAGTCGGTTTGTTCTCATTTCAAAGGTAAAGGCTTTCAGCCACTGAGCCTGGGTGGTGCAAGTCTTACATTGCGTCATACAGCCTTTGCAGGTAAACATGTTCCTGTTTCGTATGTATGACATGTCCCTTAACAAAAAGCATATAAGCATACAAAAGTATACTTTATAAATCTGTGCACCTTGCTGCTTAACAGAAAACACCCGTTTTGATTAATGTGGTGATGTCATACAATGAAGACTGTGATTGGTTAAAGAAGTGAAACGGAAGCCCCTGCCTTGCTGACCCAGGGACGCATTGATCTCGGGACAATCAGAACGTTCAAAGGCAACATGACATCGGTAATATTCTATCTGTACTCTGTACAGCAGAGTACAACTTCTCCTTTCTAACCACTTATTTACGTACCCGCTCCTCCCTCTGTTACAAATCAGCAGTTAGCTACGTATTATTAGGAAGAATACATTAACTGTCTTTGTGACCATGATATATTGCTTTTTTGCGGTAACCGTTAAACTTTTCAGCGGCGTTAATTTAGCATTTTTAATCAAGAGCCCAAAATGTAGTGTTCCCAGTGGGTACAGTTTTAACTTTGTACATATAGGGGCGCAATTTAAATGGTTTATAGAAAGCGCGTATAGTAATTTATAATAAGCGTAAGTAGTTTCTGTATTTGTATATGATTTTATGACATGTGTATATGTATATTTTTGTAATGACGTCATCAATATAGGGCTCCCCCACTGGGAAAAAAAATCCCCACTATACCACGTGATCTAGTATGCGCTTACAGTAACATGGATAATATGTATTACTAATATTTAAATACCATATTTGGACTTCAAGTGATCCAAATAATTTAATAATTTGCAGAATTCTGTTTGGCTTATGCGTCCTCTACGACTTTCTGCGATCTTTCACAAACGTGAAGAGGTAGCTATACTCTTTATTGTACATTAGAATTAGTCCTATAACATAAATGATAATAAATTATACATGGAATCTATCTCAAGGGACATACAAACATCTCAGGTGGCTTTTGTCATGTTTTTAAAATCCTTTTTAGGTTTTAAGTTTTAAACCTTAATACATCGACCTAAATATAATTAGGAATCAAGAAAAAAGACTTTTTCCTCAAACCTTGTGTTTTTCTGCAGCTTCCTCTGTGGGTCGCAATTTGTGATTTTCATGTTTTTCTGAGGTTTGACAGACGACACACACGGGTGTCTGGTCGTCCAAACAGAAGAGCTTGAATTTCTCATTGTGCAGATGGCAGAGAGCTTCAGAAGCTGCTGCAGATCTCGGAGTCAGGTCAGTGTGACAAGTATCCATAGGAGACTTTCCCCTACAAACTGGACAGTTTCGTATCCAGTTTATTTTAGAAATAAATATAACGGGTCGTGACTATTCCTGTTAAATACAGCTTCGGTTACACCCTGAGTGGTAAAGGCCTGACGTATTTTAGTATGACTGGCTTAGAATTGCGTATCGCCTGCGGAAGATCCCGTATCTAGAATGCGTTCCCGTGGGGGAGGAAGAATGTGGAATCAGACTGACTTCCTTGTGAAACTCTGTTACTTAGTCTCTCGAACAATGCACAGACTAACGACTAACTGTGGCCGAACCCGCACACTGGTACCTCAGCCATAATTGTTAATAAAAGTGGGAACGAGCAGCTTCTATTCAATGAAGCGCATTTAAAACGTAACGTGAGAGTGGAGGCGTGGCACTAATGACCGGCACTGAGGACGGTTCATAGGACCAAGTAGGGGTGCAGTGAACATTATCACATCTGCTGAAATGTCCAGATTACGACCAGCAAAGTCATTCAGAAACAAATAAACAAAGCATTTAGTGTTACTTCCATCACAGCAGTAGAAATCATTCGGTCTATGAAGGATAAACAGGTCATAGATTCTTTTTTTTACTAAAAAGTCCCAAATTTGCATGTAGCACATGCAAATGTAGTCGTTTCAAATGTAAAAGATAAAAACCTAATCATAGGCACAGTGATCTTGTTATACCAGGAAACCAAGGTTAACAGCAGGGCAGTCACTCTGACTCTCAGCACAGTTACGGCTCCTCATTCTACTTTTACTTTCACTATGTTCTTTTACTGAACACAAAATACCTAAAAGTCGCTAGGATTACACTTAGGCAATGTTCATTTCTTTAATCTTATTAGCATTTTAGTATTTAATTTTCAGTTTTCTATTTCACATTCTATTTCAAATTTCACATCTTACTCTCAATGAGACACACATGTATATTCAAGGCAGGGCAAGCTCTGGGGTCAGAGCTCAGGGTCAGCCAGCACTGCTTCCCCCTAGTGGCTGGGGTTATCGGCCGTGCTCCAGGACCCAAGGTGTCTGCTCACCACAGGCTTTGAACCCAGAAGCTGAAAGACACAGGCTGGAGCATTGCAGAGATGCTCACGAGTCACAAAATTAGAGTCCGAGTCAAGTCTGAAGTCTCCTTCGTGGTTCCAATTTGACATTAATATTTATCAAAAATGTAACTGCCTGTTTGGTTTTTTTCTATTAGTAACTGATGTGACTGAATGGGAATCAGCACTTGAACAGTTCATACGGAATATAGTTCCTTTGACCTACACACATTTTGAAAGTAATCGCCATTTCAAATGGCTTTGAAGCAATAAAAATTTTGTATTGTAGATTTTAAAACTAGAACTTTCTCAAAAATAACATTATGATGAAGACATCCATTAAGCAGAACAGGTAAACTTTAATTAGTGTGAACAGTGACAAGCAAAGAGAGTCCAAACTTGGCAACAACAATCAACTATGTGCACACACACACACACACATACCCATATGAAATGAACATGGCTAGTATAACACTTTTATAAAAAGATTTCTTAAGGTTAAGAATGTGCAGATGCAAAACATTAACACTCTTAATTGCTCTTTGACTACAAACAGTGAAACATTGTCCATGTTTTGTACTCATGGACAGCATTTATAGGATTCCCACTGAATGCATCTTCGAGGCTTCTGGGACCTTGTAGTGGTAGGAATAGCATTTTAGAGAAAAAAACTTCATTTTCTCTTTCACTTCAGCGCCCCCTGCTGTTCATACTGCAAAAAGGTTTAAATTTCTGGTGTCACAGTAATGTTGTAGAAGTTGCATTTAAAAACCTTGGACCAGCAATAGAGGAGGTAAATGAAGCTTTTACTGGTCTCCATGTTGAAAAATGCACATTCCCCAGTAGCATTGCCATCCTGTCCAGTTACTGTATTAGATACATGAACAAAACCTACATTCAGGACAGACATTATGTCCATAAATAAATGAGCTCTGCACTAAATGTGTATGAATCTCATTCTGAAGAAGAAGTGGGTCAATCTAGACCTCAGTTTCTTTGAAGAATTTCTCTATCCTCCTGAGACCCCACCCATTCATGCATGTATGTCCATTGTAGTGGACATTTTGTTTTTGCATCTCTTTTCACTGATGTAAGGAAACATATTTACTCCTGTTGTACACTAAAGAGGACATGCTGTGAAATTAAAAATAAAAATGAATTTGAAAAAATCTAAATTGTAAGTTGTCTTATTTCCTCCAAAGACAAATAACCTAAAATTGAAGGACACTTTTTTCCTTGGGTCTCAGGAGGATATACAAGCGTTTGGGTTTGGCCGTCATCCTTAATTCAGGCTCATGTCAGTCATTTGATGTACAGGAAGTGATGCAACCGCCATGACCTGCCGCATGATGACATGCTGTTAAAAATGCGCCGGTCACAGTGCATGTTAGAGTAAGAAACACCAACTGGCATTTACACTCGATTTTAAAGAGAGACGGCACCGGCACTGCAGTAACATTTGTACGCAGTTATTTACGACTCGTGAAGTATAAATATTTAAGATGAATCTGCTGTCTGAACAAATATGAAATATGGTTTGGAATTTAACGGAAAATAACGGTCATACTCCTCCACAAATAGTGACCTTGTGGTGGAGGGGTTTGAGTGCCTCTGTATTCCTAGCAGCTATATTGTCGGGGGCAATTTCCCCCTGTTAGGGTCTCCCAAGGCAAACTGGTCCTAGGTGAGCGGCCAGGCAAATTGCAATTCACATAGACCCCACAGGAAGATTTACAGAAGGACCCAGGTTTTTGTGGGAGCTCACTGTCGAGTATCTGGTAGCTGGGTCTACCCATGGGGCTCAGCTGAGTATAGCCTGACACAATGGGTCTGCCCTCCTGTGGGCCCACTACCATGGTGGAACCATGGGGGTCAGGTGCTATGTAGAACAGGTGGCAGTCGAAGGCAGGGGCCTCAGTGTACCGATCATTGGCTACCAAATCTGGCCTTAGGAATATGGAACATAACCTCTCAAGTGGGAAAGGAGCCTGAGCTGATGCGGGAGGTAGAGAGATACCGACTTAATAAAGTCGGGCTCACCTCAACGCATGGCTCGGGCTCTGGAACCAAACTCCTGGAGAGGGACTGGATTCCATTCCACTGTGGAGTTGACCATGGTGACAGGCAATAGGCAGGTGTTGGTCTACGTATAGCTCCCCGATTTGGTGCCAGTACGTTGGAGTTCACCCTGATGAACGAGAGAATCACCTTTATTCAACTCTGAGTTGGGGGATGGGCTCTGGCTGCTGTCTGTCCTTATGCATAGAACACCAAGCTCAGAGTATCTTCTTGGAGACCTTGGTAGGGGTGCTGGAAGGTGCCCCTGTTGGAGACTCTACTGTTCTGCTGTGGGACTTTAATACTCACATGGAAGAGTGTGGTTGGGAGGAATGGCCTGGCCGATCTGGACCGAAGCGGTGACCAGTTACAGGATTTCTGTGGTAATCACAGTTTGTCCGAAACTAACATTAAGTTCAAACATAAGGTGCCCAAACGTGTAGCTGGCACCAGAGCACCCAAGGCTGCAGCGTGATGATTGATTTTATAATTGTATTGTCGGATTTTCTTCTGCGAGACAAAGATCCCTGATGTCCCTGGAGGGGTCCTGTGGGGGGGCTCCAGAATAGGGGGTTTGGGGTCCATTGTCGGGGCCAAAGGGGGTCATTAGCTTCCTGTATAACTGGAGCAAGAGTTTGGTTCACATTATTGGCAGTAAATCAGACTCTTTCCCAGTGGGTGTTGGACTCTACTTGAGCTGCCCTTTGTCACCAATTCTGTTCATAGGATTTATGGACAGAATTTCTAGGTGTAGCCAAGGGACGGGGGGGGGGGGGGGTCTGGTTCGTGACCCCAGGAAAGCATCAGTGCTTTTTTACAGATGACATGGTCCTGTTGGCTTCATCAGGCTGTGACCTGCAGCAGGGGGGAGGAGTAGAGCCGCTGCTTCTCCGTATTGAGAGGAGCCAGTTGAGGCAGTACGGTCATCTATCAAGGTATGCTCCCTGGGAAGATGTTTCGGGCATGTCCACCTGGCAGGAGACCCAGGGGCAGACCAAGGACATGCTGGAAAGAGTATTTCACTCACCGGCCTGGGAATGCTTTGGTATGCCCCTGGAGGAGCTGGAGGAGATGGCTGGGGAGAGGGAGGTCTGGGCATCCCTGCTTAGACTGCTGCCCCAGAGACCTGACCCCAGATAAACAGTGGAAAATGGATGAATGAATGAATTTGTTGTTATGATTTTAGTGCTCAAATGGAAACAGAAACATTAGCTGGGCAGATTTTCAGAGGAACCCTGTAATCCCAGGTACCAAAGAATGGAAACAGCCTCTCGGTGAAAGTGTGCTTGAAAGTGTAGAGAGGAGTGTTGTTACTGGGATCAGAGAGTGACAGCTCTCCCCTGTCCCAGTCCAGCTGCACTCTGATCCTCTGGGGTTTCCTCACCACAGAAAGAAGGGCAGGTGGTGAAGTCATTGCTCGGTATTTGCCATTGCGCAGCTCTATACTCCATACGTCCCCTTCTGAGAAGAGAGAGAAATGACCTTTCCTCTTAATGGACTCCCTAACCACACCCAGCCTCCAGGTAACTCCATCTCCCACATCTACATCCCAGCAGTGTTTCCCTGAGCTGAATCCCTCAGATCCCAGCACACTGGGCCATGTAAACCTCTCTGAGTTATTAGGATATTCCAGTATCTCATTACTCCAGGTAACAGCGGTCAGATCTTTAGACAGTGTCAGACGGACACCTGCTGTGTTTGGGTCCAGAATCACAGGAGCTGAATGGAAACAGAGAAACATTAGAATTCAAACAACTCCCTCTGCACAGAGAGATTATGGAACTGTTCCATTCTGACATCTTCTACTCACTGTATTTAATCTCTTTCTTCTCCAGCATCTTCTCCCACACTCTGTAGCTCAGGTTGCCCAGGTGTTTTACCACATTAATCAGGGCTCCTGAAACCTCCTCTGGATCCCGCACTGGGCACTGGGCTCTGTAACAATGTTCAGCCTTCAGTGATGATGCTCCGGTGAGATCATGACCAGAGAAGCTAACAGAGACTAACAATATATATTTCACCCCCCACCCCGATCTCAACCTCAGCCACAAGAAGCCATCCGAGCTCTCAAATTGGTGCACATCATCACATGTACAGGTGATTCTGTGGGGATCTCCAAACCAGTAAAAGACAAAAAAGGGTTTCCATACCTTCTCTGTGTTTCCTTATAATTCTGAAACAAAATGAAGAACAACAATGTTTATCACTTTACTTGACGGGGCAAAGGAATTTAGTGAAGGCCAAATCATACTTTTCTGTAGGTGCCTTCGACTGCGGACGAGGGTAAGTGACGTTAATTTCGTCATCAGGGGTTAGCTGTGGACGGCTGTGGACGGATTTCTTGTCACATTTAAGGTAGTCTGAGCTAAATGTAAGTGATCGAAGATAAAGTTCATTTAGCCCAGACTATGTTAAATCCAATAAGTTATCCAGCGAGAAATCCTGCTTCGGGGAACATCCCCCAGGTCTGTTGGAGTATCACTGCTGCATGCAGGTGCCAAAGGCTTTATTCAGTTACTGTGCTGATGTATGGCACAGATGTCGTCATACATCGAGCAAAAAACGCCTTAATTAGTCAGGTGTTAAGTAGAGAATAGGAGTGCCACTGGTTGACTCAAAATGTGGAAAGAGAGTGAATGCAGCAGATATAGTAAGCAGATTAGTACTATGCCTAAAACATTCATGAGAGGCGCATTGTGACGCAAAAGTTAGTAATCTGCATAAATTCAGTGTATCATGTTTATTAAATTCTTTTCATTTTAACTAACAGAATTCACATGTGGTCTGTCCTCACCAGTAGGAATGAGACGTCTTCAGCTCCCAGCTCCTGTTCTAAGGCTCTGATGGTTTCTGTGAGGGATGATATCTCATTTGTGATCTTCTCAATCTTCTCCATCATCATGTGACTCTTCTGCTCCTCTTCCTCCCTCAGTGCAGATATCCTGGCTGCCTCTTCATCCTTTAGGAACTGGTGAAGTTTCTCAAACTCCCCCTTTATCAGTCTCTCTGTGTGCCGGGCTTGAGTCTGAAATGAAAGTGAGTTTCCTCATTGCTGTTACAGAGCAGCCTGTCCAGTGATGTCGCTGCTGTTTTTACACTCTGTAATGTAGGTAGTTCTGTACCTTGATGTGTTCTGCTGTTCTATTCCAGGTTTGTTGTACTTTATTCAAAGCTCTCAGCTTCTCCTGCAGAGATTTCATTGCAGACTTCAGATCCTCCTGGATGAAAGAGATGGCAGAGCTGAGCTTTTCCTGAATGATCCCAGTATGATTTATTGAAGGAATTATCAACAGGCTCCATTGTCACCAAAGGCTCAGTAAGTTATAACTGGGCTATAATTTCGCTAATTGCTGATTCACACCAACACTTGGATGAAATGAATAATGTGCTTTTGACTATCACCCATAAATGCTCAAATAGGAATTAAAAATGTACCTCATACAGATAAAATTTCAGCACTGACTGTCATGACTTATCATGGGGAAGGAGTGATGATCCATTTATAGGTTTGGGTAAATTAAAAGGAAATTTATTTTACGAACAAACATTCAAATAAAAGTACAAACCAAACGTCCACTAGGGGACAAAACAGAAGGCAGGGAGGGGAAACCAGGTGGGACAAGGGCTGACCTGGACACAGGGAAGGATCGGGGAAAACTATAATAATATAACGAGTAACACTGTTGTGATGGTGCTTTCAGACCAGGTTGGTCTGAAGCGAAACTTTCAGGTGCCCTTGTGCGTTTCACTAGTTATTGGGTTTCAAGTGCTGAGTAATGGAACCTACCAGAAAAAGGAAAAGTTGTCCTTTTGGGGAACATATTGAAATCGAATCATAAGGTAAATATTATTTGCCAATACCCAGATTTTTTGTATTGCATTATTTTTCTTAATTCTTTTATAACAACTCTAGTATCCTCATTTTCACATATCTAACATTTTATTTCAGTGATCATCAAACTACGATCCGCTTATCAGTGTATTTCATGGTCGCCAACTGTCATGCATCTGGCGTGACACTTATGCTTCCAGACTGTCATGCTCATGCAAAAACTCTGATGGCAAATGTATATTATTTCACTATAAACCGAAAAGTAGCTACATCAAAAGTGTTGCTGGCAAACCTAGTATTTAAGAATGGGTGACAATGGTGGCACTCGGGAAGTGGCTGGACTTCCCATCTTGCAGAAAACAGCATGTTTATTTCCCAAGAATCTCCACCCAACTGCTTTCTGTTCTAGTTCCTCAACTAATAGACTATCGTGCCAATTATGCAAATTTCATGGATTCAAATCCCAGAGAAAATGCTGAAATTGTAACTCTCTCTACTGCAAGTTGTGCTTGATAAAAGTGTCAGATACAAAGGTGGATAGTTCAGGGCCAGAAAGTAAAAATCTAGAACATGATTTTGTTGAAACCAACCAGCTGAGTACTCTTCAGTGTTTCTCCTACCGTTATATTAGGGGGGGCGCCCTGCCCCCCCAACGGCACCTCCCGCCCCTGCTTGAAGGTCAAGTTAATTTCACAGATCACAACAGACGTCATTCAAGCTTACCTTTCCTATAGAACAGGTCTATACATTGTCCTTTTATTAAACAAATTAAATAGTTTTAGGTTATTTACCTTATTTACACAACAGCTTGTCATTTTTCTCTCTACACGGTCGTGCATTTACAATTCTCCTCTGCTTTGTATCGCTCTTGGCGGAGTTCCGCCCCGATTCGCGCTAAATGAGCTAAAAAACTACCTTATTTCATATGCATCCCATGTACAGTGTCACATAAATGAAAATGTATTTGTAAAGCTGAACTTTGATATTCACCAGGGGTGGCCAATCTTATCCGCAAAGGGCTGCTGTGTATGCAGGATTTTGCTGCAACTCCCTAATCATATTACTAATTAGAGGACTGATTGGCTGAAGAGTCCTCACACCTGAGTTTGAACAGCTGACCTACAGGTTATCCCAAAAACCTGCATAGGATGGCCAGTGACCCCTGTTGGCCAAATGGGGGAAATGATGAGCTCACAAGACAGGTCCTGACACAAACAAAATTGAGAAAATACCCAATTGATGGCCTATTAAATAATGCCGCATCAGTACAATACTATTCTATATAATGCTGTATATTTTTATTGTATCTTTCAGACTACTTCTTTACATAATTGCTGTTACAAAACTGTAATACTCATAGTATTAATATTAGCAAGTTTTTCTATTGCTCATTATAATAATTATAAAAATAAAAACAATAACAATTGTATAAAAAACCATTGTAGATGGAATCTGCCTCAAGGACTAAAATCTCGGGTGGTTTTTGTAGTATTTTTAAATTCCACTTTAATCCATCTACATGAAATGCATCTGAATAACAAAACAAGAAGAAAGACATTTTCCTCAAACCTTGTGTTTTTCTGCAGCTTCCTGTACGGGTCGCAGTTTGTGATGTTCATGTTTCGCTGAGGTCTGACAGACGACACACACAGGCGTCTGATCGTCCAAACAGAAGAGCTTGAGGTTCTCATTGTGTATATGGCAGAGAGCTTCAGAAGCTGCTGCAGATCTCTGAGCTCTGTCCTGTAAGAAAGCCTCACACGTATTCTTCAGGGCCAGATTAGGGAGAAGACCATCCATAGAAGCCCTTCTCCTGCAAACAGGACATACCCGAGAGCCCTTCTCTCCCCAGTACTGCTGTAGACAGACTTTACAGAAGCTGTGGCTGCACTTCAGGACCACAGGATCCCTGTAGATTTCGTAGCACACAGGACAGGTGAGCTCCTCTTCCAGCCCAGAGGACCTGGCTGCCATTTCTTCAGAGTGACTCTCAGCACATGGCTTCCCGAGAGATTTGCTTTCACTTTTATTCAGTTCAAAACAACAAAATACTGGAAGTGCAATGTTATTTGAATAATGTAATCAATTTCATTCTTCAATTTAAAACAATAAAAATACATTCTGAGAAATTTGAACTGTGCCTCCTTTCTTTCTTCCCGCACACCAGACGTGCCCACACAGGTATTGTGTATAAATTCCTTAAAGGAGCAGCATCCTCCTCCTGTATATAGGACTGTACTGTTTATGCTCTCGTTCGGTGTTGTACACGGTGTGAGAGCCCAGCACTACATATTTAAAGAAAATGAAATGGTGGTTAGTACCAATTTTTGCCACATGGTTTTTGCGACAGTTTGATGCTAAATGACTTTGATTGGTAAAATCATTGGGCATGATCTATAAATACACTTATTTTCCCAGCTGGAAGATGGAATTTTATGAAAGCATGGATATTGTGGCCAGGTTTATGATGAAACAGACAGGAGATGTACACAGGATGTGAACTCAATGCTTTGAGACCACAATTCCAAAGTCAGGAATACAGCTGTGAACAGAAACAGCTGGAGAGTCACTCATCAGCTTCCATGAAGAAGGTAAACGGCTGTCATGCTGCCATCTTCAGGCTACAAAGCAGGCAGCAGCGAGAATCATCTATAATATTTAGCGTAAGAGAGCAGTGGGTCTCACATCCTACTAAACCTATTATAGGAACCTTTCAAAGTGCATCAAATTTTCTCTAGTTTGATATAATGAAGAACATTTTAATTCACAGTGCATGGGAAGGGGGTTTGGGAGATTTCCATTGAAGTACAATAAGACACCTAGTGAGTAAGGTGAGAAAAGCAAAGACATATTTTTCTATTAATGTAAACCGTAAAGTGGGGGGGCAATGAGAGCACTACACTTAATCTGAGTCCTGATACTGTAACATATGACAGTGCTTTAAATATCTCTGTCCAGTACTTCTCAAGGGCTGGATTTGACATGTGTGAAATATTTACTGGGGACTGACTACACCTGCTGCTATTTGGATTAACATTATCACAGACATAAGACAGCTTTGCATTCGTCCAGTTGGCACGGTGTATAACTTTACAATGGATGAGACGCAATCTGGCACTAACAGATGAAGAGTGTCCTCGTTCCAGTGTGAGTGGCTGAAGATCACCTGATCATCACTTCACCCAAATCCCCCTCCCAAAGCGGCATTACATCATGCAAAGAGTCAGATATAAAGAGCCAATCTGATTATATATTATTGATATCATACCTTTTAAGGTGAGGAGTGAACTTTCTAACAGTGTATCATCAGGAAGAGAAGGATATTTGAGGGTAACTATAATGAACAAAGCTCCTGATTCGAAGGTATTAAAAAAAAAATGATGCCTGGTCTGAGAGAATAATTGTGACATTTGTCGGAAAAGAGCAAATGTGTTATTAATGTACAGATCTAAATGTTTTTTGATACCGAGGTTTGGAGCAGAGGGAGTGACTGCATGAAACCCAAAGCAGCGTTTAAATTATCTGCAGATTGTAACCTAGGTGGAAGTTCAGAGGAGAATGCTTCCATCTCAACCCAGACCAGGACAGGGGCTAAATTCCAATGCTGCAATCAATACTGCATTAATCTAAGGGTCGATGCCGAGGGGTAGAACCTGAAATTAGGAAGTGCGAGTCCCCCATGTGATTTAAGCCTCTGTAACAGCTGCTTATGTAATCTGTGAACCTTTTTATCCCATATGAAGTGAAGTATTCCAGTCTTGTTGAAAACAGTAGTAGGAAGGAGAATTGGAATACACTGAAATAAATAGCGGAATTTTGGAAAAACATTCATTTTAACTGAATTTTATCCAGGCTGCTAATGAAAGATGAAACACTGACCATCACTCAAAGTCCTGACATACAGAGTTTAACAAAAAAGCAAAGTTATCCTAGTGTAGGTATTTATACTCCTTGGTCACCTGAATCCCTAGATAAGTGAAGACTTTATGGGTAATTCTGAAATGAAAGCTGTGTTACGGAAATTTATTTGTGGATGCATTTGCGGGGCAATACTTCATTTTTGTTTGGTTTTATTTTGTATCCAGACACATAAGCAAAATTATGGTAGCAAGGGCAGTTGTGACAGAGATGGAGGGATCAGAAAAGTTCAGCAAAAGGTCTTCGGCATGTAGGGAAACTTCCTGCTCAGACCCACATGTGGTAACGGTGCTGATACTGGGATTTCAGCAAAGCACTAGGGCATGAGGTTCCATAATGATAGCAAATAACAGAGGACTTGAGATGTCGACCGGCATGGAGGTGAGCTGACTGGGTGCTGTTGGTTTTGACAGATGCATGCAGACACATGTATAGCAATTTTATCCAACTGATGAAGTTGGCACCAAAGCCAAATTACTCCAGGGTGTAGGAAAGGTATTTCCACTCAACCCGGTCAAATGCTTTTTTAGCATCCAAAGATATCAGAGCTTCAGAGGCAGTGGTGCTCAGTGGGTTATAAAGAGCATTAAATACTAATCTCAGGTTAAAAAAGGAATTTCTGTTCCTAATGAATCTGCTTCAGTCAGGAGAGGTGATGGATGGAATGGCATGTTTAAGTCGCATACCAAAAATTTAGCTAATAATTTGGAGTCTGCATTCGATAAGCTGATTGGGCAGTAAGACGCACAATCCAAAGGGTCAGGAGAGATGGATGCTTGTGTGAGTGTCTGGGGAAAAGTTTGGGTCACGAAAGACTCATACATTTCAATTAAAACTGGTGTAAATTTGTGCAGAAATTTCGGAATGGGATAGCTGTCCGGCCCAGGGCATTGTACAGCGTAATGATCTGAGAGCAACTGTCAACTTTTCAGTATTGATTGGTTGTTTCCATTTTTCAATCAGTTCTTGAATGACAGAATAAGTTTTTAAGAAAATCAAAAGTAGGATCTAATTCCATGAGATCCACATCATGTTTTGAAGAATATAAGAATGTATATTCTCGTTTGTAAATTTCTTATGTTCTTATGTTCTTATAATCTTCTGAACTTGTCAATAATTTCTTTGGGATCAATAGATGTTCCTGTGGAAGTACGAATTCTAGAAATTTCATGAGATGAAGAAACGTATGTTCAATTGTAATAATAATAATAATAATAATAATAATAATAATAATAATCAGAATATTTATACAGCAAACCCTCTTCAATCTGCCTTTTTCAGTTTAAAAGCCATTTCCATGGTGGATTTCAGGTTTTTGTTGTACAAATTTCCCGCAGTGGGCTTATCGAGGACCTTAATTTACATTTTAGTTGCCAAAGCATATCTCAGATTTTACTAGCAGATGTTCTGAGTACAGTCTCTCAGTGACGACTGCTCTAAGGCTACAATTGAAGCTCAGCCTTCTCTGAAATGTCATGAAAAATTTAGTCAAATATGTACTGTTGTATTTACATTGCTATTATTAAGAGTGAGCTAGAACGCGTTAAACGTAATGGTTAGCTCATTCAGAGTCAGCAAAAAAAATCCCGCAGGTATTCTAACGTTATTTTTTTCTCACGTTGAAATTGGTTTTTGATTATGATGCCATCACCTACGTTTTAGCTTAACAACCCCTCCAGTTCTTGCACTCATGGACAGCATTTATAGGATTTCCAATGACTGCATCTTCAAAGGCTTCTGGGACCTGGCAGTGGTAAGAACAGCATTACAAAGAATAAACTTCACTTCCTCTTTCACTCCAGTGCCCCCTGCTGTTCATACTGAAAATGGTTTTAAATCACTTATGGCGTGAGGTGAATGCTGTGGAAGTGACACAAAAAAGCCCGGACCAGCATTAGAGGATGTGAATGAAGCTTTTATTGGTCTCCATGCTGGAAAGTGCACAGTCCCCGAGCAGCATTCCCTTCCTGTTCAGTTACAGTGTTAGATACATAAACAGAACCTTCATTTTAAACCAAAACATCCCATTTTAAACCAAGACAGCACCAACACTGCAGTAACATTTGTAGGCAGTTATTTATGATTCATGAAGCATTTTCTTCCCTGCAGTGATGCTGTTAAATATGTGCCCCTCTGACTGCGTTTCCACTGGTTTCCTCCTAAAGCCCAAATACATGCAGTTAGGTGACTTAGTGTCTCAATGCTGGCCCCTAGTGTGTGAGTGTGTCCCCTGCTCTGTGTTCCTAGGATGGGCTGCAAACTTACTGTCACCCTGTACTGGATAAGAGGCCCTGGGAAATTAACAGGCAGAAGTATGACAGCCCCCAGTCCAGCTCCACTCTGAAAGTTAATTTACACTAAAACATGAACAAATTAAACATGAATCTTCCTCCTGAGGAACAATTAAATATGATAATTAAATAAATAATTTTGAAATGAACAGACAATTTTGGCTTAAAAATTAAACACGAATAAGAAATTATACATGTTTTTTGAACGGAACAGACAATATTTGTTTTTAGGATTTTATTGCTCAGAGATTTACTGCTGCCACTGTAATGGAAACATCCACTGGGCAAATTTTCAGAGAAACCCCATGACCCTCCGTATAGAAGACTGGAAATAGCCTCTCAGTGAAGGTGTGTTTAAATGTGTAGAGAGGAGTGTTGTTACTGGGATCAGAGAATGACAGCTCTCCCCTGTCCCAGTCCAGCTGCACTCTGATCCTCTGGGGTTTCCTTCTCACAGACAGAGGGGTAGGTGGTGAGGTCCTTGCTGCCAATATACCTTTATTCTGCGTTATGATCCATAGTCCTGCCTCTGAAGTGCCTGGTGGAATCTCTTTCCTCTTAATGGACTCTTTAACCACACCCAGGATCCAGGTAACTCCATCCCCCACATCTACATCCCAGCAGTGCTTCCCTGAACTGAATCCCTCAGATCCCAGCACACTGGGCCATATACATCTCTCTGAGTTATTAGGATATTCCTGTATCTCATTACTCCAGGTAACAGCGGTCAGATCTTCAGACAGTGTGAGAGAGACAATTGCTGTATTTGGTTCTAGAATCACAGGAGCTGAAGGGAATCAGAGAGAAACATTAGAGTACAGTTTCCCCCCCTCCATCTGCACAGAGAGATTATGGAACTGCTCCATTCTGACATCTTCTACTCACTGTATTTAATCTCTTTCTTCTCCAGCATCTTCTCCCACACTCTGTAGCTCAGGTTGCCCAGGTGTTTGGCCACATTAATCATGGCTCCTGAAACCTCCTCTGGATCCTGCACTGGGCACTGGGCTCTGTAACAATGTTCAGCCTTCAGTGATGATGATACTAATAATATATATCTCACCCCCCACCCAGATCTCAACCCTAGTGACAGGAAGCCATCTGAGCTCCCTGATTGGTCCACATGATCACATGATGTACAGGTGAATCCGTGGGGATCTCACACCCATTTTAATGCAATTCAAAGTCACTGACTCCAAACCAGTAAAACAGTTTACTTGAGGGGGCACAAGTACTTAGTAGTAACTAAGTAAGTTAAGCACAAACAAGCAGTAACTAAGTTAAATACAAATCATGAACAAATACAGTAACTGCTTGAGATAAAAGATGCATCATGATTCATTAATGATGAACAAACATGAGATCAGTATGTAACTAAAACTTAATTTGTGGTTAATTAATATGTCAGTAATTGGACACTACCAGGCCAAAAAACAAGTCACCATTTGAATGTTTCGTTGAACAACTTCAGCTTTGATTATGACGCACATTTGTCATGTCTTTGTTTCCACAGGCTTATGCAATGTCTCACCCTTTATTTTCATCCAGATTTGCATTCATTTCTCTCAGAGATCCTGTATTGACCAGTGAGTTGAACCTCCATAAAGCCTCCTTCAGCACATCCCAGAGACCTTCAATGAGGTTAAGGTCACAACTCTGTGGTGACCAAGTCACACGTGAAAATGATTCCTTATGCTCCCTGAACCACTCTTTGACAATTCAAACCCAATGAATCTTGGCCTTCTTGTCCTGGAATATGCCCATGCCAACAGGGAAGAAAACAATCCATTGATGATGGATGGAGGTGTAACCTGGCCATTCAGTAGATTCAGGTACTCAGCTGACTTTACTTTATTGCTGCATTATGTTGCTGAGCTGTGATAATGATCCAGTCATTGGCTCTTAAGTATTTATTGATATAAATTCAAATGGTGACCTTATTTTTTTGGCTGGGCAGTGTCAAAAAATTATTTGTGCCCCATCAAGTGTTACCAGTAAAAGACAAAAAGAGGTGTTTCCTTACTTTCTCTGTGTCTCCTTATAATTCTGAAACAAAATACAGAAGAATAATAACATAAATTAAATTTTCTTTTACAATTTATTTCCACTCTCACTAACTGAATCCAGTTGTGATCTATCCTTACCAGTAGGAATGAGACGTCTTCAGCTCCCAGCTCCTGTTCTAAGGCTCCGATGGTTTCTGAGAGGGATGATATCTCGTTTGTGATCTTCTCAATCTTTTTCTTCATCATTTTGCTCTTCTGCTCCTCTTCCTCCCTCAGTGCAGATATCCTGCCTGCCTCTTCCTCCTTTAGGAACTGGTGAAGTTTCTCAAACTCCCCCTTTATCAGTCTCTCTGTGTGCCGGGCTTGAGTCTGAAATGAAAGTGAGTTTCCTCAGTGCTGTTACAGAGCAGCCTGTCCAGTGATGTTGCTGCTGTTCTTACACTCTATAATGTAGGTAGTTCTGTACCTTCATGTGTTCTGCTGTTTTGTTCCAGGTTTGTTGTACTTCACTCAAAGCTTCCAGCTTCTCCCGCAGAGGTTTCAGTGCAGACTTCAGATCCTCCTGGATGAAGGAAAGAGCAGATGTGAGATGTTTACTGAATGTCTAGACTGAGTTCAGCTGTCACTGCTACTGCAAACATGTCAGAAGTGATCACCAGAAACATTGTGCAAGTTTATCAGTTAAATAAAGTCCATCTGATGCCATAAAAGAGTATCTTACTATTTGGTGATTTTTAGAACCTATGTGTTATTTGGAACGCAGGATGATTCCATAGACCTGAAATCTAACACTGTGTTTGCGTTACATGGGATTGGCTGACATCTTGCTTCAAAGTGATTGAAAATAGCTCATACATGTAATGTAGTTGCACATCATTTAATTTAATTCTAATTATACTGTGTAACTGTTATCCTGCCTGGGATAGGCACCAGTGTCCCCCTCATAGCATAATCCATTTGAAGACACATGGGAACTTTAGTAACATTAAGAGATAAATAAGATAACAGATCTAGACCAGCCCTCTCAGAAACATCATAAGTGTAACTGATACAATCAGTGGTGGAGCAGATATTACATAATGTAAACCTGTAATACACAATATTTAATTTCTAGCTCTATTATAAACATTTAAATGTACAATTAGAAGTATTATGTGTTTCAACAAAAATAATAGGTAACAGCTGTCCAACCTTGTATCCAGGGATGACTTCCTGTACGGGTCGAAGTTTGTGATTTTCATGCCATTTTGAATCTCGGCACACAAGACACACAGGTGTCTGATCATCTAAACAGAAGAGCTTGAGTTTCTCATTATGCAGACAGCAGTGACCTTCAGAAGCTGCTGCAGATCTCTGAGCTCTGCCTTGTAAGAAAGCCTCACATGCGTTTTTCAGGGCCAGATTAGTGAGAGGAGGATCCATAGAAGACCTTCTCCTGCAAACAGGACATACCCGAGAGCCCTTCTCTCCCCAGAACTGCTGTAGACAGACTTTACAGAAGCTGTGGCTGCACTTCAGGACCACAGGATCCCTGTAGATTTCGTAGCACACAGGACAGGTGAGCTCCTCTTCCAGCACAGAGGACCTAGTCGCCATTTCTTCAGAGTGACTCTCAGCACAGTGATGGCTTCCTGAGAGATTTACTTTCACTTTTACTCTGTTCTTTTACTCAGTGTACGACAACAACAAAATACCGGAAGTGCTACACTTCAGCAATGTGATCTGCATAATGTCATCAGTTTCATTCTTCAATTTAGAACAATAAAAATACATTTTGAACTGATATTTGAACTGTACTTCGTCTCTTACTTCCCGATAAGGACATCTGGTGTCCCCACATAAGGTATCGTGTTCATGGGCGTGGTAATGGGGGAAAAGGTGGGACTGTCTTACCAGGGCCCCAAGTCTTTCAACATTACTATCATAAATAAAGGTCACAATGAATGTTGTCAACTAATGTAAATTGAATGTTTTGGTTAAATAAATCGGTTGAGTGATGGATTGAATTTTGTATCCTACATACTGTATATAGTGTCTGAGGACAGGCCACAGCACACCCCTTGCAAAAACACAAAATGGTTTAGTCTGCCTTCGGCGGGCTTTTTAACTAGACACATTTTACTTAGAGTTCCGTTCCTTCTGCTAGAGCGCGCATTGTAGCCTTGCAGTGGACAATGCTCTCGTCCAAGAAAGCGAAAACATGCTGTCAGAAAAGAAAGGAAAGGCGGGAACGAGAGAAAAAGCTAAATGAGGGAAAGCAACTACTGACAAACTTCTTTTACAAGAAAGATGAGCACAAATGTGAAAACAGCCTAAATAAAATGAAATCCCATGGGTATAAACCGCCTGAATACCACCGCGATTGTCAGTGATAAAAACCGCATGACAATTGAAAGAACGTCTAATACACTATAAAGTGATGCCTTGGTTACATCTGTAATCTGAGGTAAAGCCTAAATAAATTGATGTTTGTATACCACACCATTGCAATAGTACTAATTTGAAAATTAAATTAATATTTATTAGTTATTATAGGTCATAACATAACCCACTGCGCATAGTGACGTCGGAATGACATCTTTAATATGTCGTTTTTGGACGTCCAATTTTGGTCCACTGAAGGGGTTGTTTTGTAACGCTAGGCGACGTCTTTTTTTGACGTCTAATGAACGTCTAGTATTGACGGCCGTGGGACCTCCATGTATGGGCTATTTATAGTCCAAATGTGGTCGTTGTGGACGTCTTATAATACCAAAAGCAAACTAATTTTAGACATTGTGTATGTCGTGTCTCGACTAAATTCATATATAAATGAACAATTTCACCATACTTTCAATTAAAACTTAAATAATGTATTGCTGCGACGGGCAAATGGAGGTATCGCGAGCAGAGAAACACGGAAACTACTCTGCCGGGGAATTTGAGTACAAGGATTACGTCAGGCACCCAAAGAGCACCAAACATAATTATACGTAAGAAACACAAAGTTGTCAGACAACGAACTGTAAGACGCATCCACGGTGGGACATTTATGTAAGCTAATTACACACGAGGATCAGACCGGGTACACACAAGACACATGTAAACACATGCGCAACAATAAGGAATTACCTATTAATTAACAATAACAGCAACAACACAACAATGGCTATTTACAACTGCACGCGGGGCATGCTGGGACATGAGCCCCGCCGGTGCTACAGTGTATACAACAGAACAGTACAGAGCTAAAGTATCATGAAAAGTAAAAAACATAATTTAGCATTAACCTGGTTTAGCAAGCTGGATGTTAATTTGTTCGACTGGGCATCAAGCTGCTGCCAGATTTTGAAATCCCGCGTTCTGCACGTGCACAAAAGTGTCCGCGAGGGACGTGGATAAAACTGTTACAGCTGCTCTGCACTACTCAGTTTTCACATGGTTTTCAGAACGAACATAAAAAACAATGCACGATATAATTTATTGTCATATCAGCGCAAATGCACATAAAATACGTACACATTGGCATAATAAATCATGTTTGTTTCGAAATAATCATCTGTATTCACATTTATTATGTTGATAACAACAATGTTGATATTTGTAAATAAAACTATATTTCCTGCACCTGTCATAGTCGTCCAAATAACGTCAAAAAAATTACGTTCAAATGTTGAATGTCATATTGACGTGCAAGTTGGGTCATGGATGGACGTTCAAATTGTGGACCTAGTTTGGACGTTGTATAGATGTCCAGAATTGGTCATGGACTGACGGACCTAATATAGACATGATCTGCACGCCTATCCGACGTCCAATGTTTAGTGGGAATTAGGCTAATATTTGCTTAATATGCTCAGTGTCATAGGTTCATATAGACCAGGGGTGCCCAATACGTCGATCGCGACCGACCGATGTTAGCCTCTATCATCTGTCAACCCCTTCGGCATTCGCCACCTTATTGATGTAACGGCTGGCCAGTCCGCTTTTGCTTAAAACTTTGTTATATTAGATTACCGAAACAAAACGCTGATGCAAAACTCCAGCAAGCAATGAAAGTATCCCAGCTAGCCTTCCAATTTATATACAGTATACTAAAAATATAAAAAATGAGTTGGTGAGCCGGACAAAGTAATAAACCGCAAATGTATTGAATTGTATTGTGCTGTGAGGGTTCATACAGTTATGTAATTAAGGTTCGCCAATATTTACGGTATATATAAAGTATAATCAGTGTGTGTGTATATATTGTGTACACGCACACACACACATATATAAGCATGTATTTGGCATTTTTTATGTAGGTAGATCTTTTTGTTCTGCACAATTTAAAAGTAGCTCCCAAGCCGAAGAAGTGTGGTACCCCTGATATAGACTAACAATGGATCAGATTTACCTAGTAGCAAAGCAACGAACCCCTCATCCTCTGATAAGACAAGGTGGGCTTATGATTTGAAATGAAAGCAAACCATTTTTAACTATTTAGATTGTAATGTGTTCAGTATGCATGTTTTGTGTTACCTATAATTAGAATAAGAGGCATATGGGTAATTTTTTGTCAGGATAATCCATAAGTCCAATAAAATGTCATAAAAGTTTTTTTCATGCAAATGGTTATATGAAATTTGAGGAAAATTTACACAAAGTATTGAAATCATATGCTTCCTTATGTTATTTCATAATAAAATGCTTCCTTATGTTATATCACATCCATTACATTGGAATTGCCTGCTAACATCTGTCACATGCTTCATGCTTGTAGAGAGGTCTGTCCTGGTAGATAGGTAAACAACCAAAATGGCGATTTGCCCCACAATACACTGCGACTATAGCGAGTGTGACGTCAGCTGACAAAGACCGATTGAGTGGAACTGCTGGTTGGGCCAAAAACACAAAGATGGACCACTTGGACGTTTGTCACATGACATCAGAAAGCAATACCCCGTGTAAATAGTTTTAATGGGATGGATGTGTAATCAATGTAAAGTAATTTGATTTAAAAAAATTAAGTTGTGATGTTAATATGAACATAGATGTGCTTCAAATTACATGTTTAAAATGAACTTATGCTGTTGTGTCATGAAGTGTTACATAAATGTTTAAGTGAAACAAATAAGCTATGTTAACATTCATTGTTCTTATTCTATTATTCTTATTAACCCCTTAAAAAGAACTCAGTAAATGTTTAAGTGAAAGAAATAGAAGCTTACTCAGTAACACCACATTCATTACTAATGAGTTACAGAGTGTTTCACTTTATAATACTGTTCTTGATCTTTAATAACTCCTATTGTAGAAGTCAGTAACACCACATTCATTACTAATGAGTTACAATTAGTTTTATTTAGGTCTTTATTAAGTCTTCATTCCTTATTTAAAATGCATACATTCATTTCTTAATGTTTAGAAAAGATCATTAATATGTGGTAGAGCACATCATGTGGCAAAACACGAGTCTCTGATTGACCATCCCTTCAGTTGGACTTCAAAGCACAGTTTGAAGAACACTGGCACACAGACTGAAGTGAGGTCAACAATGAAAATGTAGGTACTGTATACATATTTTAGGCAGTAACATTTTGTAGAATAAGTTGTATGTCATACAAACAAGTAGGAAGAAACAAGCCTGTTTTTCCAAAAGGAAAAAAATGCCAAAAACCATTGAGAACAGTAGCATATTAGTCCAAAAAAAAAGCACTGTTCATTTGACGAGTAATGAACTAGTAGTTATTAGAAATAATCCATAGTTAGTAGATAATTCCCAATGAGACCTGCAATACTCAATAGTTCCTAAAGAAGTACTAGCGAACTACTATAATAATTGGTTCACTATTACCTATTAAGTAATTAAGCGTAACTTCTTAATTTGTAGTGAATAGTACTAATTTAGGTGTTAATGAAGCACTACTCCTTTGTTGCTGCTTACTTCCTGCATATTTACCTGTTAACTGCGGAACAGTATTATAAAGTGTTACCGTAAATACTTATGTTTCTTTTATGTTCCTCTTTTTGTGTCTGGTAATATGATAAAAACTTCCCAGTCTATCTATCTAGTGCTGCTTCATTATCCATTCTCTTTGCGCAATGTACTGATGTACAGTACTGTCAGCAAAACAGCATGATACTACCACCACCATGCTTGACTGTTGGTTCAGTGTTCTTAGGTTAAGAAAACAACCTGACCTTGACCCCTGCAAACATCTCTCTTTTCATTGTGGCCAAGCAGAGAAGTTAATGACACATTCACATGTCATTGTGAGTGTCCCCCCCCCCCCCCCCGCCATGAATGCGTAGCCACCAGCAGCCTTCAGACTGTTAGCCAGACCGAATGACAGAACACACTAAGGAATCTGTCTGTTTTATTCAAGCACAGTACAGAACCATATGTTTTTTTTCATTTTCCACTCTCTCCACCTTTATTCTCCACAATCAACCTTATTACTTTGTTTAGGCCTGTAATTAGTCTGTTAAACATCTTGGGTCACTCTCCTCTCCCAAAATAACTCTATTGCTTGGACACGCTGCTGCTTTGTACCTGGCTTGGCCTCCTTGCAAGATGAAGTCTTTCATCATGTGCCAAACAAGCTCAATGGGCTTCAAATCTGTTTAATTTTCATATACCACACTGTGCCTCATTGCTCGACAATATCAGTATTATTACTTTGTTTAGGCTTGTAATTACTGTATTGCACACATCTTGGGTCCACCTCATCTCCAAAAGAGAAAGTAAAATAAAAAAATCTAATTTCATCAATAAACTGACTAAAAACACATTTTGCTAGTTTTAGGCCATCTTTGCCTCACAACAGAAACAATTTCTTAAATTACACAGGCCATTTATTGCAGTGTAGTCAGCTTATTAATGAAATTGGAATTTTGTCTAAATGTGAGAAAGTTATACTTGCTTAGATTTTCATTTTTTTTGCAGTGGAGTTACAATACCTGATTTTAGGTACCTCACCTTTCATAATCACTGCACTCCCTGGTGGATGGATAAATAATTGCAAGTACTTTACACATAGAGCGTTAAGGGGGGGATCATGCAGGCCCCCTTGTTCATTACATCATCGTGGGAGATCTCATTACAGTTAAGGTCCCACCCAGGACCCAGCAGGGACCTGTCATGGACCAGCCAAGGCCCCATCATGGAAACAGGGGAAAATTCAAGTGGCTACATCTGTATAGGATTTCCACTGAATGCCTCTTCACGGCTTCTGGGACCTGGTTGTGGTAAGAACAGCATTTCAAAGAATAAACTTAATTTCCTCTTTCTCTCTAGAGCCCCCTGCTGTTCATACTGAACATTGTTTTAAGTCACTTTTTAAGGCGTGGCATGAATGCTGAGGAAGTGACACAAAGAAGCCTGGACCAGCATTAGAGGATGTAAATGAAGCTTTCATTGGCACATTCCCCCAGCAGCATTCCCTTCCTGTTCAGTTACAGTATTAGATACATGAACAAAACCTACATTTTAAACCAAAACATCCCATTTTAAACCAAGACAGCACCAGCACAGCAGTAACATTTGTATTTATGATTAATTTTTTTCCCTGCAGTGATGCTGTTAAATATGTGCCCCTCTGACTCTGTGTTTCCACTGCTTTCCTCCTAAAGCCCAAATACATGGTTAGGTGACTCAGTGTCTCTACACTGCCCCCTAGTGTGTGAGTGTGTCCCCTGCTCTGTGCTCAGGGCTTCTTAGGATGGGCTGCAAACTTACTGTCACCCTGCACTGGATAAGAGGCCCTGGGAAATTAACAGGCAGAAGTATGACAGCCCCCAGTCCAGCTCCACTCCGAAAAAAAATTTATTTCCACTAAAACATGAACAAATTAAACATTAATCTGTTTCCTGAACAACAATTAAATATGATTTTGAACAGAACAGACAATATTTATTTTTAGGATTTTATTGCCACTGTAATGGAAACATCCACTGGGCAAATTGTTAGAGAAGCCCCATAACCCTTTGTCCAGAATAATGGAAACAGCCTCTCAGTGAAAGTGTACTTGAAAGTGTAGAGAGGAGTGTTGTTACTGGGATCAGAGAATGACAGCTCTCCCCTGTCCCAGTCCAGCTGCACTCTGATCCTCTGGGGTTTCCTTCTCACAGACAGAGGGGTAGGTGGTGAGGTCCATGCTGCCAATTTACCTTTTTCCCGCCTTATCATCCATATTCCTGCTTCTGGAGTGACCTGGGGAATCCATTTCCTGTTGATGGATTCTTTAAGCACACCCACTTCCCAGGTAACTACATCCCCCACATCTACATCCCAGCAGTGTTTCCCTGAGCTGAATCCCTCAGATCCAAGCACACATTCCACTGTAAACCTCTCTGAGTTATTAGGATAACTTTGCATCTCATTATTCCAAGTAAGAGTGGTCAGATCTTCAGACAGTGTCAGATGGACATCTGCTGTGTTTGGGTCCAGAATCACAGGAGCTGAAGGGAATCAGAGAAACATTAGAGTACAGTTTACCCCCCTCCATCTGCACAGAGATTATGGAACTGCTCCATTCTGACATCTACTCACTGTATTTAATCTCTTTCTTCTCCAGCATCTTCTCCCACACTCTGTAGCTCAGGTTGCCCAGGTGTTTGGCCACATTAATCAGGGCTCCTGAAACCTCCTCTGGATCCCGTACTGGGCACTGGGCTCTGTAACAATGTTCAGCGTTCAGTGTTGACACTAAATATACATTTCACTCAAATAAAGATGCATCATGATTCATTAATGATGAACAAACATGAGATCAGTATGTAACAAACTTAGTTTGTGGTTTAGTATGTCAGTAATTGGACACTGCCCGGCCAAAAAAAAAAAAGTCTCCATTTGAATTTTTCATTGGACCGCCTTTAGCTTTGATTATGACGCACATTTGTACTTAGTAGTAACTAAGTAAGTTAAGCACAAACAAGCAGTAACCAAGTTAAATACAAATCATGAACAAATACAGTAACTGCTTGAGATAAAAGATGCATCATGATTCATTAATGATGAACAAACATGAGATCAGTATGTAACTAAAACTTAATTTGTGGTTAATTAATATGTCAGTAATTGGACACTACCAGGCCAAAAAACAAGTCACCATTTGAATGTTTCGTTGAACAACTTCAGCTTTGATTATGACGCACATTTGTCATGTCTTTGTTTCCACAGGCTTATGCAATGTCTCACCCTTTATTTTCATCCAGATTTGCATTCATTTCTAACAGAGATCCTGTATTGACAAGTGAGTTGAACCACTCCATAAAGCCTCCTTCAGCTCATCCCAAAGACCTTCAATGAGGTGAAGGTCACAACTCTGTGGTGACCAAGTCACACGTGAAAATGATTCCTCATGCTCCCTGAACCAGTCTTTCACAATTCAAACCCAATGAATCTTGGCATTCTTGTCCTGGAATATGCCCAAGCCAACAGGAAAGAAAACAATCCATTGATGATGAATGGAGGTGTAACCTGGCCATTCAGTAGATTCAGGTACTCAGCTGACTTTACTTTATTGCTGCATAATGTTGCTGAGCTGTGATAATGATCCAGTCATTGGCTCTTAAGTATTTATTGATATAAATTCAAATGGTGACCTTATTTTTTTTGGCTGGGCAGTGTCAAAAAATTATTTGTGCCCCATCAAGTAAACTGTTACCAGTAAAAGACAAGAGGTGTTTCCTTACTTTCTCTGTATCTCCTTATAATTCTGAAACAAAATAAAGAACATAAATTTCATTTACTTTTACATTTTATTTCCATTCTCTAACTGAATCCAGTTGTGACCCATCCTCACCAGTAGGAATGAAACGTCTTCAGCTCCCAGCTCCTGTTTTAAGGCTCTGATGGTTTCTGAGAGGGATGATATCTCGTTTGTGATCTTCTCAATCTTCTCCTTCATCATGTGGCTCTTCTGCTCCTCTTCCTCCCTCAGTGCAGATATCCTGCCTGCCTCTTCATCCTTTAGGAACTGGTGAAGTTTCTCAAACTCCCCCTTTATCAGTCTCTCTGTGTACCAAGCTTGAGTCTGAAATGAAAGTGAGTTTCCTCATTGCTGTTACAGAGCAGCCTGTCCAGTGATGTCACTGCTGTTCTTACACTCTATAATGTAGGTAGTTCTGTACCTTGATGTGTTCTGCTGTTTGGTTACAAGTTTGTTTTACTTCTTTCAAAGCTTGCAGCTTCCCCTGGAGAGGATTCAGTGCAGACTTCAGATGCTCCTGGATGAATGAGACAGCAAAGTTGAGCTTTACCCAACTGATACTAATGTGAGGTATTAAACAGGAATTATCAACAGGCTCAGACATTACCAAAGGATTAATATAATAACAGGAACACATTTCTGCTAAATGCCAGTATGCAGGATCATCAGGATAGAAAGTCATGCATAATACCAATAAATGGAAAAATAACAGTTATAATCTAGGGGACAATCCAATTTAACTCCTCAGAGACAATTCTAAAGACTTTGTAATATTAATAAAATGTTAACTAGTTACAGTATAATCTGAAATATTCAGATATAAAGCATATTAACTACTTAATATGAAGAGCATTGTTTCCTTTGTAGATGGTTTGAATAATTCTAAACAAAATAATAAAATTAAGATAGCATCTGTCTCAGGGTACATACAAATATTTTCTGTCCAATTTCTCATGGTTTTGTAATATTTTATAACTGCACAATAAGAAAAAAGACATGTTGCTCAAACCTTGTGTTTTTCTGCAGCTTCCTGTACAGGTCGCAGTTTGTGATGTTCATGTTTCGCTGAGGTCTGACAGACGACGCACACAGGTGTCTGATCGTCCAAACAGAAGAGCTTGAGTTTCTCATTATGCAGACGGCAGTGACCTTCAGAAGCTGCTGCAGATCTCTGAGCTCTGCCTTGTAAGAAAGCCTCACATGCGTTCTTCAGGGCCAGATTAGTGAGAGGCGGATCCATAGAAGCCCTTCTCCTGCAAACAGGACATTCCCGAGAGCCCTTCTCTCCCCAGTACTGCTGTAGACAGACTTTACAGAAGCTGTGGCTGCACTTCAGGACCACAGGATCCCTGTAGATTTCGTAGCACGCAGGACAGGTGAGCTCCTCTTCCAGCCCAGAGGACTTGGCTGCCATTTCTTCAGAGTGACTCTCAGCACAGTGACGGCTTCCCGAGAGATTTACTTTCACTTCTACTCTGCTCAAACAACAAAATACTGGAAGTGCTACAATCCAGCAATGTTATTTGAATAATGTCATCAGTTTCATTCTTCAATTTAAAACAATACAAGCACATTCTGAGATATTTGAACTGTGCCTCCTTTCTTACTTACCGCACACCTGACGAGTCCACACAGGTATCGTGTAGAAATTCCTTAAAGGAGCAGCATCCTCCTCTGTATAGCACTGCACAGTTTATGCTCTCACTCAGTGCTGTACACGGTGTGTGGGCCCAGCAGTAAATATTTAGAGAAAATGAAATTGTCAACGTTCGCGGGGAGGGCGAGCAGGGAAGCAGGCGAAGTGCAGCCAGAACGTCAGGTAAACTGGATTTATTTCACGAAGACGAACAAGCACGGACAACACTCGAACACTACAATGACAAGTCTCGAGAAGACCGACTCAGACGAGGACTAAATACAAAAGACGAGCTAGACTTAACAGGACACAGGCGATCACAATCAGGGCTGAACACGAGGTAACGAGGTGGGCGTGGCACACATTACGATCGGACGGAGCGGATCGTGACAGAAATGTTTTTAAAAATAGTCATATATAAGCTTAAAACAAAATGGATTGTTAAAATGGTTATTTAATTTGCTCACATCTATTTTTTCATGAAATACATAGAGGGTGATTCGTAACAATTTTTGCCACATGGTTTTGTGACATTTTTATGCTAAATGACTTTGGCCAAGATTTATAAATTCACTTAATTTACTAGCAGGACCGTGAAATTTTATGGAAACATGGGATGTTGTGTCCAGCTTTAGGATGAAATGGACAGGAGATGTACACAGGATGTGTACTCAGTGCTTTGATACCACAATTCCAAAAGGCCATTGGAATAGAATGGAATTCAAATTCCACTATGCTAGCGGGTGAGGGGGACTCTGACGTCATCGCGAGTAAAGGTAAGTTTTCTTTCCACACAACATTATCCGTACTTGTTTAAATAAATTGCATGTATAATAACACAAACAAGCAAGCAGCAGATGCGGTATTACTGTTTATTCTGTCAGAGAATATTACAATAGATGACCCCCGTGCTCCTGGCGGTGGTGGGGCTGCAGGGCGGAGCGCATCTTCGCGCGCTGGCTGTGCACGCTCCCTTTATAGCGATGTGCCTGCAGTCGATCGCTCCGATTACGTTTGGAAGACCGGACGTTGCTGCGAATTTTGCTTTAATGTTTGTTTGTTCAACCTCAGTGCAAGGAAATATTATTTGGATGACAAGGGGAAAATACCATCCCATACAGCTGGCCTGGCACGTGGCATGGCAGTGATGACTGATAAATACCCGATCCGTCAGCCAGTTTATGTTGAAATGATCCTGCTGGCCAGCTCAGCTACAGGAGGATAGCTCTTGGAAATCTAAATCGACTTAGAAGCCAGTCATCATCATGGGCCAAGAAATCAGTGTGATCTCTAAATATGCACTCTCTCCTTATTCTTCCATTTGCGATGTCTTCTAACAATGCTAAAGCAGCCTTGATAGTTGGAATAGTTAGGTCATTCTGTGCACCATTTTATTGTTACAGATTGATTACAATCAAGTGCCTTAAATTAGTAAACGATGTGCAAACAATTTTACTGAATTTGATAAAGCCTGTGTCATGGGTATGAACGTTTACAAAAGCGAGCAGAAGCATGTGTCTGAGGCTGCCGTGGAAATGTGCGTGGCGTTACGCCAAGTTCTGTTTTTATAGATCTTGACGTAGGTGTGGAAACGGGCGTACGCAACATTTTTGTGCGTATATTCACCGTTTATATATGAGGCCCTTGGGGGTCATGCAGACTGTCCCTTTCTCTGAGCAGTTAAAGCCTGATATATGATCACGTGATTGGCTGAAAGTTTCATATTATGTTGGTTGTGTTACGTTGTCTTTTCACTGCCTCGATGAACTATAGCCAGATGAATGGCTAATTGTGAGTCTGTTCTTTGTCGTGCTGGTACATCAGTCATCATGATAAATGAAAAGAAAACAAGCAGCTTCTCTTCAAAGAATAAGTATATTTTAATGTGCATTAATGTGAGTGTGGACTGGGCAGTTTTGCGCATGTCCCATCTTACTCTCCATGAGACACACGTGCATATTCAGAGGAGAACAAGCTTTGGGGTCAGATCTCAGGGTCAGCCAGCATTGAGTGTCCGTGTAGAAGTTGCTCCAGGGCCCAAAGTCCCTGCCAGTAACAGGATTTGAACCCATAACCTTAAACAAGATCCATAACCTACTCTGCTACTCTATGCCTATTACTATATTATTAACCACAGAACACAATGTGGGTAGAGGGAGACAGTTATATCAGTCCTTTACTGGTGACTGTACTGCTGCAGTCCTGTTGGCCACAGTGGCCTATTTGTAAAGCCCCGCCCCCTCTTGGTCACATGTTTGTCCATTGGTTTACTTTTTTTCTGTTAATAATCTGAAGGAGGCGTCTTTTTCTCATGGTAAGTTTTGAATGAGCAGCTCAGGGGGGGGTCACTGGAGAGCAGTGTAAACATTAATGGTGCTGAGCCCACTCCTCCTCACTTGGCTGGGGTCGGGGCACAGATCACTGGAGAGCAGTGTAAACATTAATGGTGCTGAGCCCACTCCTCCTCACTTGGCTGGGGTCGGGGCACAGATCACTGGAGAGCAGTGTAAACATTAATGGTGTTGAGCCCATTCCTTATGACTTGGCTGGGGTTGAGGCACAGATCACTGGAGAGCAGTGTAAACATTAATGGTGTTGAGCCCATTCCTTATGACTTGGCTGGGGTTGAGGCACAGATCACTGGAGAGCAGTGTAAACATTAATGGTGTTGAGCCCATTCCTTATGACTTGGCTGGGGTTGAGGCACAGATCACTGGAGAGCAGTGTAAACATTAATGGTGTTGAGCCCATTCCTTATGACTTGGCTGGGGTCGGGGCACAGATATCGGTGGCTCCTGTTAACAGTGGGAGGCTCAAGGCTTTGAGCTGTGTGGGAGATTGGGTGATGGAAAGAATACGAACTAGCCAACGGGTCACTCCCGTGAGTCCTGTCATTTCTCTGATGATGATCGCCTCCCTTACACCCCCCCCCCCCCCACCCTGGGGTACGTCCGAGAACATTGCAGAGGAGCTCAGCATCCTCAAGTGGTACACGGACAGTGTAGAAGAGTTCCTGAGTGAGTGACTGGGCCGCATATAAACGGTCCAATCAGATGGATTTAGACTGTAACCCCCCCCCACCCTCCATGTCCCTGGAGTCCCTTATTGCACTTTGTAATGTCGTGATGCTGTGTGTCCCTTCCTGGTATGTGAACACATCGCTGTCTGTAACTGTTTTACCAGCTATGAATCCACAAGCCTTTCAGCAAATCTGTAAGATGCTCAGGGCTGGGTTTCCTCTAGGCGTCTTACAGACTGTAAAGATATATCTTACAAAAGGTATTTGTTTTCCTACGTATGTTTCCAAAACAATCTCTTATGAGACTGCTTAAGGGAGAGCTTCTTAAGAGTGACATTAATAGGTGCTGGAGCATGTGATTGGTTGACACTGATGGCTCAAGAATGTATTATTCCCTCCATGCAGCAACTGCTCGGCTGCCACGAGAGACAGTGTTCTTTATAAATGTAACACTGCAGGAATCCTTCAAAATATTGCATTATTGGGGAGAAGCTAAAAATAAAACACAAAATTAACAAATTGAATCATCTAACCGTAAATATGATTTTCGATGACTGGGTGCACAAACCTGCCTCCCCAGATTGTAGTATCACCAGTTTATTTTTATTTGTTCTATAAACCACCTGCATGCACCAATATGTCTGTATGTCATTCATACAGGGAGGAGCAATGGCCCAACAGCCAACAGAAAAGTTGTGTTTCTGTTTTAAGATATGAGAATGTCCTATATGCTGTAGTATTGACTACTACTCCTTTCTCTAACGTCTGATCGGCACCAGGCATGAAACAATTTTACCTGACACGACTTGAGTAAGTCTTTTATTATAAAACTTTTATTAAGGCAGGGCCCTTTGGAGTTAACAGCAAAGAAACAGAGTATCCCCGTTCCAACGAAGCGAACCCCCGCCCAAGGAAAATGCTCCGATTTCATACATTTCTGCAATTCCAAAAAAAGGTAATCTAATACTCCATTGGTCAAGACAGGCACTCTGGTCTGCATGCGGAGTGCGTGATGACCTCAGAGGTGATGACCTCAGAGGTGATGACCATCCGCAGCTCTGCATTTCCTTCAGGCCCATCACCAGTCACCACCAGTGCCTCCCCACCCTTGCTAACCCCTTACATGTCCCCATGTTAAATACTATGCAATCAAGCAAATCAAACTACCCACATCTCACCATATATTTGGTCAATTAATCTATTTAATTACAACACATTCATTAGGCCATATGGTGCTTGAAATAGAATATAGCAAATGCTTAAGAAGATCAGCCTGTTTGTCTCCTTTCGATATTTCTGACTGCTCCCCCTTTATCTTCCTCTGCAGCATTGAGCAGCCTACGTAGTACGTCCCATTCTTCGAGCAGAGGGGGGGGGGTCCAATTATCTTCACAAACAGGCAGTTTCAGCTCCCGGTTCAGGCTCACACATACACACACACATTCTTCTTGCCCAAGACGTTAACAACAATCCCACTATGCACCTCCCCTGCCCTACTGGAATTGTCCTCCCACAGAGGCCCAGGGAAATTACCCTGCATATATATATGACAGCCCCCAGTCTAGCTCCACTCTGAAAAAGCCGTTAATTTACACTAAAACATGAATTATAAAAAATATGAATCTACTTTTTGTAAAAAAAAAAAAATCAGATTTTTAATGTAACAGACTATAATTGTTAGTAGAATTTTAGTGCTCAGATGGAAATAGAAACATTTACTGGGCACATTTTGAGAGGATCCCTGTAATCCTGGGTACCAAAGAATGGAAACATCCTCTCAGTGAAAGTGTACTTGAAAGTGTAGAGAGGAGTGTTGTTACTGGGATCAGAGAATGACAGCTCTCCCCTGTCCCAGTCCAGCTGCACTCTGATCCTCTGGGGTTTCCTTCTCATAGACAGAGGGACTGGTGGTGAGGTCATTGCTGTGTATTTACTATTACGCAGCTCTATACACCATGCGCCCCCTTGTGGCATCAGAGGGTAAACCCTTTTCCTGTTGATGGACTCCCTAACCACACCCAGCCTCCAGGTAACTCCATCCCCCACATCTACATCCCAGCAGTGTTTCCCTGAGCTGAATCCCTCAGATCCCAGCACACCGCCCAATGTAAACCTCTCTGAGTTATTAGGATAACCTTGCATCTCATTACTCCAGGTAATAGTGGTCAGATCTTCAGACAGTGTCAGACGGACATCTGCTGTGTTTGGGTCCAGAATCACAGGAGCTGAAGGGAATCAGAGAGAAACATTAGAGTACAGTTAACCTCCACCCCCCCATTCCGCACAGAGAGATTATGGAACTGCTCCATTCTGACGTCTTCTACTCACTGTATTTAATCTTTTTCTTCTCCAGCATCTTCTCCCACACTCTGTAGCTCAGGTTGCCCAGGTGTTTGGCCACATTAATCAGGGCTCCTGAGATCTCCTCTGGATCCCGCACTGGGCACTGGGCTCTGTAACAATGTTCAGCATTCAGTGATGTTGCTCCTGTAAGTTCATGACCAGAGAAGCTAACAGATACTAGCAATGTACAGCAGGTTCCCAAAATACGAACAAGTTCCATTCCGAGAGCAGGTTCAGAAGTCCTAAAGTTCGCAAGTTCAACGAAGTTAGCCTAGGCATCCAACCCCAACTCCTATCGAAAACATGTACATGTACAGCTATTTGAACATGAGAAAGTGCTTTTAAAAGTTAATATTTGTATTTTTTGTTATAGATGTGGTGCATTTTAACAATAAAAAAAAATATTTTTTATTTCTACTGTGTTCTCTGTTTACCATTATCTACCTAGCCCACGCCACATACGCACACCTAGCCCAGGCCACATACGCACACCTAGCCCACGCCACATACGCACACCTAGCCCACGCCACATACGCACACCTAGCCCAGGCCACATACGCACACCTAGCCCAGGCCACATACGCACACCTAGCCCACGCCACATACGCACACCTAGCCCACGCCACATACGCACACCTAGCCCACGCCACATACGCACACCTAGCCCACGCCACATACGCACACCTAGCCCAGGCCACATACGCACACCTAGCCCACGCCACATACGCACACCTAGCCCACGCCACATACGCACAAGCCCAGGCCACATACGCACACCTAGCCCAGGCCACATACGCACACCTAGCCCAGGCCACATACGCACACCTAGCCCAGGCCACATACGCACACCTAGCCCAGGCCACATACGCACACCTAGCCCAGGCCACATACGCACACCTAGCCCAGGCCACATACGCACACCTAGCCCAGGCCACATACGCACACCTAGCCCAGGCCACATACGCACACCTAGCCCAGGCCACATACGCACACCTAGCCCAGGCCACATACGCACACCTAGCCCACGCCACATACGCACACCTAGCCCAGGCCACATACGCACACCTAGCCCACGCCACATACGCACACCTAGCCCACGCCACATACGCACACCTAGCCCACGCCACATATGCACACCTAGCCCAGGCCACATACGCACACCTAGCCCACGCCACATATGCACACCTAGCCCAAGCAATCTGAGCTCCCTGATTGGTCCACATGATCACATGATGTACAGGTGAATCCGTGGGGATGTCACACTGACTCCCATTTTACTGCAATTCACTGACTCCAAACCAGTAAAAGTTAAAAAGGGAAATTTCCTTACTTTCTCAATGTTTCCTTATATTTCTGAAACAAAACAAAGAAAAATCATGTCATAAATACTATCATTTATAGTATAAATGATTTTGGGGCCATTTATATTTTAACTGTATATTTTAACAACTGAATCCAGTTGTGATCTATCCTCACCAGTAGGAATGAGACGTCTTCAGCTCCCAGCTCCTGTTCTAAGGCTCTGATGGTTTCTGAGAGGGATGATATCTTGTTTGTGATCTTCTCAATCTTTTTCCTCATCATTTTGCTCTTCTGCTCCTCTTCCTCCCTCAGTGCAGAAATCCTGCCTGCCTCTTCATCCTTTAGGAACTGGTGAAGTTTCTCAAACTCCCCCTTTATCAGTCTCTCTGTGTACCAAGCTTGAGTCTGAAATGAAAGTGAGTTTCCTCATTTCTTTTACAGAGGAGCCTGTCCAGTGATGTTGCTGCTGTTCTTACACTTTATAATGTAGGTAGTTCTGTACCTTGATGTGTTCTGCTGTTTTGTTCCAGGTTTGTTGTACTTTATTCAAAGCTTCCAGCTTCTCCTGCAGAGGTTTCAGTGCAGACTTCAGATCCTCCTGGATGAATGAGACAGCAAAGTTGAGCTTTAACCAACTGATACTAATGTGAGGTATTACACAGGAATTATCAACAGGCTCAGTTATTACCAAAGGATTAATATAATTATAACAGGAATATATTTCTGCTAAATGCCAGTATGCAGGAACACCAAGAATCATGCATAATACCAATAATTGCATAAATAACAGTCCCCAGCATCTCTGCTGGGGACAGAAAAAGACTGAACAGGCTGATCTGGAGGGCCAGCTCTGTTCTAGGATGCCCAGCTCTGTTCTAGGATGCCCAGCTCTGTTCTAGGATGCCCAGCTCTGTTCTAGGATGCCCAGCTCTGTTCTAGGATGCCCTCTGGACCCAGTGGAGGTTGTGAGTGACAGGTGAATGGTGGCTAAACTGTCATCCCTGTTGGATAACATCTACCACCCCATGCAAGAGACTCTGACAGCACTGAGCAGCTCCTTCAGTGGCAGGCTTCTGCATCCACGATGTGGGAAGGAGAGACTCAGAAGGTCTTTCCTTCCAGCCGCTGTCAGACTCTAAAACAAAGTCGTTGCAGCTGACCACACGCATTTTGACTAACAAACACACACATCCAATACACCATGGTGCTCTCTATGTGCAGTGTTTCTTATGTGCAATATTAGTTCTTGTCAATGCCTGTCACTCCATTGCGTGCCTGTCCATATATATATTTCTTCCTTCAGTGTTGTACATATATTTATATATCCACTCTGTACATAGTAAACATACATACACTGTATTTATACATACATACATATATTAATCTAATTTTACATATACATATATATATACACACACACATTTATATTTTTAAATTACTCATCCATATTTATGTTTCCAGATTTAGTGTACGTTTTATACTGTACTGTTGGTACAGTTTTTATTCTATTGTTTTTTAATATTGCTGCTCTTGTACTGTTCACTTTCTGCCGTGACGATGCAAATTTCCCACTTGTGGGACTAATAAAGGATTTTCTAATCTAAAATCTAATCTAATCTAGGAGACAATCCAATTTAACTCCTCGGAGACAAAATTCTAGTCATTGTAATATTAATAAAACGTTAACTAGTTTTTCTACTATAATCTGAAATATTCACAGATATAAAGCATATTAACTACTTAGTATTAAGAGCATTGTTTCCTTTGTAGATGGTTGAATAATTCTAAACATAAAATAATAAAATTAAGATAGCATCTGTCTCAGGGTACATACAAATCTTTTCTGAACAATGTCTCATGGTTTTTGTAATATTTTATAACTGCAAAACAAGAAAAAAGACACGTTGCTCAAACCTTTTGTTTTTCTGCGGCTTCCTGTACGGGTCGCAGTTTGTGATGTTCATGTTTCGCTGAGGTCTGACAGACGACGCACACAGGTGTCTGATCGTCCAAACAGAAGAGCTTGAGTTTCTCATTATGCAGACGGCAGAGAGCTTCAGAAGCTGCTGCAGATCTCTGAGCTCTGTCCTGTAAGAAAGCCTCACATGCGTTCCTCAGGACTAGGTTGCAGGAAGGATCCACAGGAGACCTTTTCCTACAAACAGGACATTCCGGAGAGCTCTTATCTTCCCAGTACTCCTGTAAACAGACTTTACAGAAGCTGTGGCTGCACTTCAGGACCACAGGATCCCTGTAGATTTCGTAGCACACAGGACAGGTGAGCTCCTCTTCCAGCACAGAGGACCTGGCGGCCATTTCTTCCGATGGACACTAAGCATAGTGATGGCTTCCGATCACCGAGAGATTTGCTTTCGCTTTCACTCTGATTTACTGACACCGAATACGCGAGCAGGGTTGTACTTCAGTAATGTTAACTCAGTCGAAGCTCGGTTCTCTAACGTTTCACAGCTCGTACAATTCCGTTCACGACCATATTGTTCAGTTAAAAAAAAAAAGCCTGGGTTGTCGATCGTATTCTCGATTCTCGACCAGGTGACCCTTTCGCGCTATAACCCATGTGACTCCGCGCGCGTTTTATTAACGAAGGAGAGACTCGTGAGTGTGAGTCAGGCCGCTTCTAGTGCTTAATGAAAATGGTCGTCGAATCGTGTTGTGAATATTCTCTTATTTTGTTTTAAAATAAGCCACCGTGGGTCCAAAGAAGGTTAGCGATAGCAGTAAACCAAAAGAAACTTGCGAGAACCACGACAGATCTTAAAAAGGAAGTATTTGTATGCCAATAGCTCTCCACAGTACAGGGAAAGTGCGGTTATTTTTTTCTATTATTTCATGTATTTATGGGTTTAAAACTTTTTGTTTATGGGTTTAGCATTAGGTGTGTATTCATACAGGTTCATTTCTCGTTCCTCCAACACCAAAACCCATTCGTAGCGTTTATTGAACTTGAACAGTGCAAACGCATTTATGTTTGTGTTGCTAACTAATATCAGCTACTCCAGTTTACAACATAGGTTAATAGATTAATATGGGTAAAACAAAATAAATTATTATATTTGTAGATTAATTTACTTAAGCAATAACATATACGAGGAGTGCGGTTGTAGACAATCAGCCGTGATTTATTGCAGTAGGTGTACAACCGCACGACTTTGAGTATATTTTTGCTCTTAAACAAAGTAGCATTTATAAGGTAACAGTAATAAGATACAGCATATTTTGTTTATTTAAACATTTTCGGGCCTCCGCAAACAAAAACAGTCAATGCGCTGTGCTCGCGCGGGGCTTCCGCGCAAAGAGTAGGCGTGGTTTTCAAAACTCTCCTGTCATTTCGGCTCGCGGTCAGTAGCGACGATGCAAAAAGGTAGTACGCTTGTGTGATATAGCTCTGGGAACTCAGACACGGACAATATAAGTTTTCCCTCCATTTCGATTTCTGTGCCCGGTTCGTTCGGTGCCTTGTTTTTATTGATCGCGCGACAATGCGTCATAGGGCGCAGCGGTCAAAGTTCATCTTTGACCACAGTATTCGCACAAGCTTCCCAAACGGCGCGCGGCACGGAGCGCAGCGTAATGCACGCCGCTTTCGGTCTGAAACCGGGTTTAGCCTATTAAGGACCATCTGAGCCTGATTAAGGTAGGGCTGGAACGAAAACATTCTGGCAGGTGGGGCGCCAGGAACAGGGTTGAGAACCACTGCTTTAAGGAGACAAAAGTGGATACAGGCGGTAGAGACAGAGAGCTTAAGGAATCATATTCTGAAAACCTTTTTTTTTTTTTTTTTGGTAGGGCAGCTTATAAAAACTTTAAATCCAAATGAATCCAACAAAACGGAATACATATGAATCTATACTTTACTCTCACTTCTGGCTACATTCATTTTTGAAACTGTTGGAAAATGCACCGAGCGAGAACCAGTCCAGTACCGGCTCCATGTTGGTGGAAGAGGAGTGATAAGCTGATGTGAGCCATCAGAATGCCTCTTATCCGATCAGATTAAAGCTATCAATTTTTTTGACCGTACATCATTTAATAACAATCTCATTACCATTCAAAACAATTCAGGGTTTTGCAATGACACGCTACATAAACTGTCCTACTTGCAAAATAATTTGCCTTTTACAGTAGAGCTATCCATTGCCTCCGCCATGATTGTTGTAATGACACACCGCAATACCCCAAGTTTCCGACTGGTAAATGCGACTTTGTAGTGGAGTTCATGTGCTCTTGTGTAGTATTTACGATTTTTCTGACATGACTTGAAGGCAAGGTGACAATGCCGGTGTTCTAGTATTTCATCTTACTTATGGAAACATCCTACCATTGGATACAATGAAATCATGCCCCCTTTCTCGTGCTTGTAGAAACATCCATTGATATATCCTACCTTGCGTTTAAGGTGCTATATCATCTTTTGTGACTGTCATCATGTGTGACTGGGGGTGCTGTTTCACTTGTTATTGGGAATGAACGCAAGGTTCCTGTACACATGCTCGAGCCCTCTGCGCATAGTGATATATGCAGATATGAATTGCTTCCAACATGTATTGAGCCTTAGAGTGCAAAAGCATCAGAGAGTCAGAGTGGGAGACTGAGAGTGCGAAAGAGTCAGAGTGGGAGACTGAGAGTGCAAAAGAGTCAGAGTGGGAGACTGAGAGTGCGAAAGAGTCAGAGTGGGAGACTGAGAGTGCGAAAGAGTCAGAGTGGGAGACTGAGAGTGCGAAAGAGTCAGAGTGGGAGACTGAGAGTGCGAAAGAGTCAGAGTGGGAGACTGAGAGTGCGAAAGAGTCAGAGTGGGAGACTGAGAGTGCGAAAGAGTCAGAGTGGGAGACTGAGAGTGCGAAAGAGTCAGAGTGGGAGACTGAGAGTGCGAAAGAGTCAGAGTGGGAGACTGAGAGTGCGAAAGAGTCAGAGTGGGAGACTGAGAGTGCGAAAGAGTCAGAGTGGGAGACTGAGAGTGCGAAAGAGTCAGAGTGGGAGACAGAGTGCGAAAGAGTCAGAGTGGGAGACAGAGTGTGAAAGAGTCAGACAGTCAGAGTAAGACCATGAGAGCGTCAGTGAGACTCGGCAACAGAGAAAATGTGTCTCAGTGAATGTATATAATGGAAGCTGGGTTTTTTTCTCATTTGAGTAAAGAAGCAACAGGGGCCGATTTGTTTCCCACTTCAAAAGAAGACAGTGTTATATAAATTTATTTTCCTTCGTCAGTGCATGACTCTATCACCTTACTCTCAAGGTTTGTAAGACAGCTTCATTTACTTAGTGTGTTATTTTAGTCCCAGTTATTTATACAGCCATAAGAAGGCAAAACACTGTAACTGCATATTTTATTGAAATTGAATTATAAATGAAATCCGGTAATTCTTTATCGGATTTCAGTTATAAGTAATAAAGTACAGTAATAAGGTAATTCTTTAGCTGGCTGCAAATTCATTACAGAGTTCGTTAAAACATTCATAATTCATTACAAATACGCAATAGATTGAAAACATACATTTTTGAAAAACCAGCTTATATACAAACTTACTGTTAATATGGCAAATTCAGTGAAATGATAAAATAAAATTCTACCAAACAAACAAGTATTCATATAAAAATGCTCATATATAATGTAGGATGCTATATCTGTGACAGCAAAACACTACTTTGTAACCACTAATATATTGATTTGACGAGAAATGCTAATAAGAAAAAAAAAATCATTCTGACTGTAAATGTATCTTCCAATTGAAACTTCAGTGCTTAAACGAAATGCTTTTCCCGCCTGTCATCTTCAGCCCTGGAGTCCTCATACATGTGCTGGTTCTGGGGCGGGGCCTTGTACGCTACAGCATTATAGCTACAGGAGAATACGGATCATCTCAAATCTCAAGCAGTTCAAAGATCGCTTATAATTTGATTCAGAGCAGCTATCATCAAATACCAGATCTGAGAATAACACGTCTGAAATATTCTGCGGTATTACAGCTTATTCACATAACTTTTGAAATGGAAAGACATTCGCAAACGTACCGTGACTTTTCCGGCATTAACCCTTTAAATGCCAGGCACTTCAAAACGCCGCCGAGCAGCAGCACAGCCCCTCCCACCCAGGCTACGAAAAGGGCGGGCCCAAAGGTGTACCTAAAGGAAACCAGGACCGGGTCAAACGGGCGTGTTTCCGGTCTCAAGCTTGTGTGTGCAGGGCGGGGTGCATAAGGCGCTCACCTGGGGGCGAGGTTTCCTCCCATGCCGCCCATTCCTCCCATTCCGCCCATTCCTCCCATTCCGCCCATCTGGGGGTTATATGTGGTCATCATGAAGCTGCTGACTATCTGGTTGGCGTAGACCGAGGCCCCGCTGATGCCACAGATCCCTGAGGGGAAAAGCTTTGGCTTATTAAAAGAAATCGTCGCCTTCATACAGAATCAAATTAATTTATTTGCTAATGGATAATGTTAGAACACATCAAAAGAACGCTCATTGTTTTATATGCTGAATACTCTCACATGGCTTGTTTAAGCCTGATTGGTACAAAATTACGCCCTTCAATGTACTGTGCACCCTTCTGAAATCTCTCTCTGAAATCGCGATGCTGGACGCCAGCAGTTAGGCTGCACATCATACTTTGACCTGACGCGCTGTATGGAGAGCTGTGTGGCTCTGCCTGTGTTTGCAGTAACACTTTCCTTCCATGACCAGTCCAGCACACACACACTGCACAGATATGAATCAAAGGCAAGCTAGGAAATTGCCTCGCACAGTTTTGTAGTGTACTTCTAGGAAACATGCATGAAACATCTAGTCATCTTTTTTTTTGCTTCAATATGCCTGGTAAATAGTATAAATGTTAACTGAGTGAGACTGGATATAACAAAAGGTGTAGATATGAGGAGTGTATAAACAAAACACATCTAGGCCTATATCACAAAACGTATTCTCTAACATACGATATATATCTTGAATATTAAGAGAACATTTTTACAAGTACAAGTACACTGCAGAAAATATAAATATACCGCATGAACAATTTACAGTGCAGTACAATTGATGTCATCATTGAATGGCTACGTTATGACATGAGAGGTGGGCGCACCGGCGACGATGAACATGATGCCCGCCGTGAGGGTCATGTTGGCCTTGACGCCGTCCTCCATGGCGCCCATGCGGATGCACTTCAGGGAGCAGATAGAGATGAGGATGCCAATGGCACCCAGGACAATGCCCACGATCATCAGGGCCCTCACCGCCTGGAAGGTACCTGCCGCCAGCAGGACAAAACAAAGCCATTGTTTGCTTTCCAACGAGCGCTCAAGGTACCATGAGATAACAATGCAAAACATGAAATACATCTCACATATATATATATATATATATATATATATATATATATATATACACACACACACACACACACCCATATATAGTAATAATGCATGTAAATAAATAATAAAAAGCATTATTAATAGTAATACATTCCACTTAGTATTAATGTATGTTTATTTTTTATTAAAGAACAGCATAAATATTAAAATAGGAAATATACCATATGCTTTGCTTCGGTTAAATTTCAACAAAAATAATTATTTTGCTTATAAATGATCACTCGAAAAAGCAGAGAGCCCTTCCATCATGTGCACATTCACTAACCAGAAAAAATTCACAGACCATTCTGGCCGGTCATGTACATAAAATACAGGAAAACACATACTGACGTATTGCATTAAGCTTCAACATTATTGTAGATTTGTTTTACAATATAGACATTCACCAGTTAGACAAATAGGCTGCTCAATTAAGACTCAAATATTGAATAAAAATATTATAGCTTAAATCATAATCATATTTGTTATTAATCAACACCAAGTAACAACATGGAAAATGATTAATATCATATATATAATCCAGTCATGAATTGTAAGTAGGTTCAGGTCGTCTGCTTCATCAGCCCTGCTTAATTAGGCCCGAATTAGCATATTTTACCCCATTTACCAAGTACCGGTAAGTGTGGGTTCGAAGTTCCCCCTTACCTGGAAGTCCGAGGATGGTGTAGAATGGCCGGCACTGAGTGGACCCATAGGCAGACGCCACACACGAGTGCCACAGTCCAGAGAAGGTGTATACGCTAGTCACCAGCGTGAAGGAACGGTCCTGTACTTGCCACATGTCCAGAGCGCAGGCAGCACAGATCAAAAATAGCCCCAGAGTCGAAAACATGAACCCAATTAACTGGATCATGGTGGCGGCCATTTTGCTTCGTGGTCTGACAGAGACTGTGACCTCCCCAGCCGCGCCGTGGTGATGCAGTCTCGAAATGGAGGCCGACGCTACATTACTTATCGCTAACTCATGAGCTAACACAGCTTATCTTGTGTTTGCTCCTGAGTGTTGCCTCGGTTTCGAGAATCAGTTATTGTTACCCGTTTCGTTTCCTGTTAGTACTTTGTGCTGCAACATGATTTCTTATTAACTACAGCTAAATTCAGAAAACTGACGTGCAGAAGGTAGGCTTTTGTTGCATAAATGGAAAATAATTTTTTTGTATATGCAGAGGAGGGGCTGCTTCAGAATTAAATACGCATAATATATACACTATATGGACACAAGTATTGGGACACACCTCTTAATTACTGAATTCTGGTGTTTCATTCCATGGCCAACTGCAAGTGGTATTATAGCAAAGTGGAAGCATTCAGTAACAACAGAAATTCAGCCGCAAAGTGGCACGTAAAGTAACAGAGCGGGGTAGCTGAGTGCTGAGGGGCAATAGTGCGCAAAGTCGCCAATGGTCTGTTAACTCAAAACTTACTCTGGCATTAACCCCAGCACAAAAAACTGTGCATCTGGAGCTTTGTGGAATGGGCTTCCATGGCTGAGCAGCTGCATGCAAGCCTCACATCACCAAACGCAATACCAAGCCTCGGATACAGTGGTGTAAGGCACACTGCCACTGGCAGTGGAAACGTGCTCTGTGGAGTGACATCACACTTCTCTGTCTGGCAGTCTGATGGACGAGTCTGGGTTTGGCAGATGCCAGCTGAACATCACCTGTCTGACTGCATTGTGCCAACTGTAAAGTTTGGCGGAAGAGGGATAATGGTATGGGGTTGTTTTTCAGGGGTTGGGCTAGGCTCCTTAGTTCCAGTGAAGGGAACACAGTGCTTCAGCTTACCAAGACATTCTGGACAATTCTATGCTTCCAACTTTGGAGTTGGACAACAGTTTGGGGAATGTCCTTTTCTGTTCCAGCATGACTGTACCCCAGTGTACGAAGTAAGATCCATAAAGGCATGGTTGGGTGAGTTTGGTGTGGAAGAACTATGACTGGCCCACACAGAGTCCAGACCTCAATACTATCAAACACCTTTGGAATGAACAAGAACTGAGAACGTGAGCCCGGCCTTCACGTCCAACATCAGTGCTTGACCTCACAAATGCTCTTCTGGACGAATGGGCAAAAATTTCCACAGACACACTCCAAAATCTTCTGGAAGGCGATTCCCAGAAGAGTGGCAGCTGTTATAGCTGCAAAGGGGGGACCAACTCCATATTGATGCATATGAATTTAGAATGGGACGTCATAAAAGCTCCTATGGGTGTAATGGCCAGGTGTCCCATTACTTTTGTCCATTTTGTGTTTCCCAATCCAGTGTTTCCCTACCTGGGGGGAACAAAAACATGGACTGTCTGTGGGCCCCCAATGACAGGGCTGGGAAGCACTGATTTATATCTATATATAAAACATTATCAAATGCCAATTTCTGGCTATTAAAATAACATCATTCCACTCAACAGCCCCGTAGCCTAACTGGTCTTGTCAACAACAGCTTGGTGTGAGTCAGGTGCCTGAGCTAAGCAGAGCTAATATTCATGTTAGCTTCACCTCTTTGTCGTCAGGGGCTGGGAAAGCTGGTGTGTAACCAGTCAGGAGGGGCCAGTGACAAAGAGAAAATGGATATGAGTCTGAAAGGCAAACATGGTTGGTTTTGCCGATACTTCGATAAGGCAGCTTTGAGTTGAGTTTGAAAGGGCAGCGTCCAGTTGTGATGTGTGCCGGGAAATTCATGAAGAAACCCGCCCCAGAGTCCCAGAGAAATACCCGCTTTCTCCGTATCCCTATGTTTGTCAAACTGAACCTTCCATGAACTGCTTTGAACGTGCCGAGTTACTGTCCAAAACACACGCTGATGGCTTGTGAGCACATTGGCCTGCTGAGGACATTTGGTTTCGTCCTGTCTGTCCTGCTTTGTGGTTCTTAACCCTCTCGACCCTCCTGCCTGAGTCTATATTCCCGTTGCATCCCCTTTCAAAAAGGGGGCAGCTTTCTTTTGGGGATCCCTTAACGTTGGCGATCCGTCCTTTTGTGTCCCCACCCTGTTCCCGTTTGAATGGACGTGGTTTGTAAAGATCTTGTTCGTCGCCCAACCTTGTATCATGTGGTTTCCAGCCAGAGCCACATTCATGCGGATTAAAATAGCTTGATGATGTAATAAATGATCATGATCAGTTTCATGATCTGATGTACAGAAGTTACACTTCATGACCAATGGCCTTTGTGACCTGACCTGAAACTAGCATTTAACAGATATCAGATATAAATTATAGAACCATCATGCGTACATCTGCGATGCAGTGACATCGTCCTTTTAGACAGCAGACGGGAAGCTGACACGAGAGGAAGCCAGCATGGGAATGACACGGAACTTCGAATGGAGAAGTTTGTGCTTGCAGATTAAATGCGGATTCAGGGGACGGGAAATGGAGACAAAGGCCAACGATAAGAGAAGCTGCTGAAGATTTAGCCGTACTGATGAAAAAAACTGCGGCTTGGAAACTGGTTTAAGCGGGAAACTACCTAAATGCCTCATCACAGACTATATTATATATACTACAAATATGTTACATATTTTATATTTTCCAATTAAAATGGAGATAAAGTAAAAGTACTTTATCTTCATTGATATTTATATGTGTGTTTCTATGTGTAACTAAGTATATAATTGCTAAATACATCTACATATGTGTGTGTGTTTATGTTTTATGCACTATTGCAATGTTTTAATGTTAATATTTTATATTTCACATAATTTTTAATTGGTTGTTGTCTAGTTTTTCTTTTCTTTCTGGACATCGCAAACTAGAATTTGGATATTTTTATTCAAATATGTAAATAAATAAAATAACTGCTTTTACTTTGTGCTGTTTGAAATGTTTCATTTTGTAACATTACAAATATTTCGGGTAAAAGTAACGTTGTTTTATATGTGATAATATTCAGTGCAAGTTGATACAAATTCAAATACTGGAAACACCAGTAAACAAATCTTCAGTCAAAAATCCCTACAGTTACTACAACATAAAAATTCTGTGATCTTACTTTTATTACCCATTTGATAACCCTGGCGTCCTTTAAACACAATCTAATGTCAGACCACACGGATCCTTTTCTGATGCGAATACATCCTCTAACTGATTCCCAGATGCTTTCTGATTGCCCCTTCGGGGGGAATTAAAGAATTTACAGGAGATCACGGAAACAGGGGGACCTGCGACCTCGGCCCGGTAAAAAGATTCCTGCCCGAAATGTTACATTATTCAGTCATATCGCTGTGCAATTTCACAGCACGGTGCAAATTCTATTAGGAATAAAAGTACATTTTGAAATAACTGGTATCCAGTCAGATTTGCGAGGCGACTCCCTAGATTGTGAAACGTACTTTAACGCACCTCCCCCTGCAAATATTACAGGGGTTATTTATTGTGAGGATTTTACGATTCATCCACTCAATCATCCAAGGAAAACCTACAACTCCTAATGGCAGTGACCCCACATTTGGCAGGTCGGCACACGAGCCGGCACCCACCTGGCAGCCCGAGGATGGTGTAGAACGGCCGACACTCTGTGAAGCCAGAGGTTTCCACTACGCAGGTCTGCCACAAGCCCTTGTAGGAGTAGACGGAGGTGACCACGTCGCCCTCGCGGTCCTGGCTGCTCCAGTTGTTCATGCCGGTGGCGGCGATGGTGGCGACCACCCCGAGCAGGCCCAGGATGAAGCCGGAGGTCTGGATCATGGTGGAGGCCATTGTCCCTGAGATGTGCGTCTCTGATACGGGCGAGCTCCTGTGCGTCAGGGAAACCAGGACTCTATTCCCACACCAGAATTGAGCTTGGGTTTTTTTGGCAGGACGGGTTGACGTCTGTGACTCAGAGGGGCGGCGGGAGGAGGCGGTTCAGTCACGTGTGCGCTGCCGGCGCTTTCCATGACCGTCGCTTGGAGACGGGTCCGCCTGGTACCTGCAGGAGGGTGGCCAACGTCCCACTGAGGACTTGAGCAAATAGCTGTGAGTGCTGTGGTGTCCAGTCCTGTGCCATTCTGCTCGGGTGGGGGGTGGTCATGCTACCTAAGAAAAATGCCTATTTACGCCTCTCTGATCTAGCTGAGAGGGAGTAGATTCAAGATTCCTTCATTGTCGCATATATAGTTATACAAAGTACAATACGCAGTGAAATGCATCCTGAACGCGCTCTTTTGTAGTCTAATCCAATTATGCTAAAGTTACAGTGCAAAAAGCTAAAATGCAAGCAGAGAAGTATGTTCAAAATGAACGGTGACACAGACATAAAAAGTGGCCAGTTTAACAGTATGGATATGGTGAGGGGTACAAGACCACAATCAGGGTGTGAGGTGCAATGGCATGTCCAGGTTCAGAGACCTTATGGCCTGGGGGTACAAACTCCTGCTAAGTCTCTCAGTCCTGGTCATGATGTTCGCGAGTCTCTTTCCTGATTTCAGAAGCTGAAACAGGCTGTTGTTGGGGTGAGATGTGTCCTTTATGAGCCTGAAGGTCCTGCTCCTATATCTCTTGATGTAAATGTCCTGAAGAGATGGAAGGGCCGACCTGCAGCAGCGTTCTGCTGCACGGATCACCCTCTGGAGGGCTTGACGATCCTGAAAACAGCTATTTCGAACAGTAAATAAAGTAAACGAAGAAGAGTAAACATCTATTCAGGTCCCTAACAAGGGCTGAGGGTGGTTTCACCTACGTCACCTCACCCCACAGCACAGGACTAATCAGTTACCCGACTCGGCAAATTAATACTCTGATAATATTCTCTTAAAGCAAACAAAGGCACCGCCACAATCTGCCTGATAAGGGTCTCTGTACTGAGAATGGCTGCTCTGTAGAGGCACCGGGGCTCAGCTTGTCAGTGCCAGCGGTTAGCACATAGCTAACGGAGATTAATGGGGTTTGCTGATTCATTCGGTTTTTCGGGTTCCTCACCCCTTTACAACCGCCCACCCCAAACACTGCCCCCTACTGATGACCCAAAGACCACACCCTGTTCAAATTCACACACCTTTTTGACGGGAGATTGCCAGAGTCCCTAGTCTGACCATTGGAACCATATATACTCTCAGTATTGTGAATAGGAGTCTTTTGTCTTTATTCGCATTTGTTTTTTCATTTTTTTCATTTGGCCCTGATAATATTTTGACTGCTTAATACTATAATGCAAAATAACATGAACTGACCACTGTTTTTTTTGCTAGTCTTTAACTCACCACTAGAGGGCATCATTACAATATAAATGTAGTCTCACAAAAATAACACCAAACAGTCTAAGATGCATTACCAACGACTGTAAGTAAAAAAAATGTGAGTAATATGTTTTTTTGATGATGATGATTGCCCTTATAATTGGGTTTCTAGGCCAGAATCATGCACTTTTCTGAAAGTGAAAGCATGTAAAATAATAGCACGCCTAACCCTTCGTATTAAGTGCGTGATCCCACATAGCAAGACGGGTCTGATCTGGGCCAAATGTTGTTCAGAAAAAGCTGCAGATATGTAAGCTGGATCTGGCCTGGTGTCGTTTTACACGATAGACCAATAATGGTCCGAATCTGCTTTCTGGATTTGAAACAGATACGGGCCATATCTGGGCCAGACTGACATTGAATGTTACCAAATCTGGTTCGTATCTGCACCAGAGTCAGAAGTTAAACTCAGATGCAGTTGGCATGGTGGCGGCGAGTGGCTTGGTGGGGTAAGCCTCTGTGCTGGTAATCTGAAGGTTATTGGGTCAAGTCCCACCCTTAGCAGAGTTCACTGTGCATGAGCTCACCCTGTATTGTGAGTGAGATGGGGTCAGTGAAGGGAAGTGTTCTAATGCACCTGTACCTGTACGTGTGCAGATTACATGTGTTTGTTTGCTTAAATCTGCTGCCGACTCTTATTTTCCAGACTGACTGCCGATCAATTCTGCCCCAGGATCCACTCTTGACTCATGTGTCTGGTGTGTGGCTCAGAGGGCTAAGTCTCCATGCTTGTGAGCAGGAGGTTGCTGGTTTGAACCCTGGCCCTGGTTTTTACTCGCATTAGTACAGCTACACCAACTCCCATCTTATTCTCCATACTCCTTTGAAGTCAGAGCACGTGGTCATCCAACACCCCCAGAGCTGGGAGTTAAAGGCCTTGCTCAAGGGCACATGACCACCAACCCTCAAGGGGTCAACATAATGATCTGCCGGATAACGTAGCATAATAGATGGACGTTACTCAGGCTTGAACCAGCGACCCTCCGGATCGCAGGTGCCGGAGACTTAGCGTGTTGCGCCAGCCTCCGACCCCCAACCCTTAAGGCGTCAACATATAACGATCTGCCGGATAACGTATCATAATAGACGGACGTTACTCAGGCTTGAACCAGCGACCCTCCGGATCGCAGGTGCCGGAGACTTAGCGTGTTGCACCACCATCCAGCCTCCGACCCCCAACCCTTAAGGCGTCAACATATAACGATCTGCCGGATAACGTATCATAATAGACGGACGTTACTCAGGCTTGAACCAGCGACCCTCCGGATCGCAGGTGCCAGAGACTTAGTGTGTTGCGCCACCATCCAGCCTCTGACCACCAACCCTCAAGGGATCAACATAATGATCTGCCGGATAACGTAATATAGTAGAGGATGTTATTCAGGCTTGAACCAGCGACCTCCTAATCACAGGGCCGGGCACTTAGTATGTGCCTGGCCCACAGACATGCACCTATTCCACCAGGGCCAGGGCTCGAACCAGTGACCTCCTGCTCATGAGCACGGAGACATAACCCTCTGAGCCACTCACCGGCCACATGAGTCAACAGAGGAAAATGAGTCTGAGCCACATTTAATAAACAAAAAAGTATTTTTTTTTGCATAAACACACTATAAGGCTCCCCTTCACTGACTTCATTTTACTTTCCAATGTGTGGGAGGACAGAGGGTCAACTACCACATACCGCCCTCTACTGGGGGTGGGGCTTGAACCAACATTCTCCTGATCACAACCACAGAGGCTTAGCCCAATGAGCCACTCACTGTCCCCATTTCAGGCCGATCTGAATTTAACTTCTGACTCTGGTTCAGCTACAGGCCAGATTTGGTAACATTCAATGTAAATCTGGCCAATATATGGCCCTTATCTTTTTCAAATCCAGAAAGCGGATTCGGACCAGTATCGGTCTGTTGTGCAAAAAGACATCAGGCCAGATCCAGTTTCTCGGTCTGTGGTGATTCCTGAATAACATTTCGCCTGGATCCGGATCAAACTCATCTTGCTATTTGGGATGTGCTCCATGTTCCTGCCGGTGTCACTGTGAGGTACACAGCTATCTGGTCGAACTCCTCTTTGCTTCAAACAAAAGAACAGAAGGGGTCTGACTCACTTCAGGGGTGACAGGAGAGCACTGCAATGTTTTATACACTGCGAGAAGAAGCAGCGGATCTTCTCAGCTGTAGAACTGACAAAACTGGGTACTGGACAAGAAAGCAGTAATTCTCACAAGTCAGTGCCCCCTGAAAGGGTGCCCATAGAAGGACGGCCTTGTCAGGCCTGCAGGATTGGTCTGTCTAGACGAGGCCTGTCTACTTCTGGAACACTTCATTTCACTTTTAGGACGGCCTGCTTTAATGTTTCCCTGGGGATCTGGCCTCTTTTGGCTCAGCTGCTTGCTGTTTTCTTTGCTGTATGACTTGTGACAGGAATTCTTCCTGCTCCTTCTGACAAACAGTCACATGACTGGCTAATGGCCACCCCAGTGCGAGCGGCCATTGATTTATGTCCCAGTTTGTACCAATAAACCAATTGCACTGAGACCGAGTTTTGGATGGAGCAACTCCACACCTGATCTAAGAGGGAGGGGGGAGTCTCGGGGCCAGAACTGAGAGTTTGACAGCCCACACCCACCCGGGACGGGTCGATGATGGGGGTACCCCCCCACCCCTAACTGGCCACATGACACACATCCCCCCCCTTCTCCATCACTGTCGCTGTCTGGAGAGATGACCCCCCCCCCCAAAAAAAAAGGGCTGTGTCACAACGTCGGCTCTGCGCCTCTGCGATGGATGGAAACTTCAAGCGGTCGCCGGAGTGATTAACCAATCGGGCGTCGGCAGCGGCGGATTGACGGAGTGGCCGCGTCACTGGCTGACGGCCGCGCATCCGTCATGCATTCAGCGGTGAGATCTAAATTAGGGAGCCAATTAACTCCGCTAATAGCTCTCTCCACTTTAATCTGGGAGACAATGAGGACTGAGGAGGATGCCTTATTAAAGGTTCCAGCAGCACAATATCCTCTTTATGTGACAATTTAGCGGCCCCTCACTCACGGGCTTGTTTTCACTTCAATTAGACCCCCGCTTTCAATGATTAACTGCCTATAATTATTTTTCAATTAAGGCTTTGATCTTGTGTACTGCGCCCTGGCTCTTGGAGGAACAGGAATGGCCAAGACGAGTTTTTACGGAAGGGGTGTGAGAGTGGGGGAGGGTAAGAAAAAAGTTTTGCGGCACTCCGAGGGACAACCCCTCCCCTCAAACCGCCACCCCCACCCCAATTTTTCCCTTTTTGATATTCTAGCTCACGGCTGTGCTTCAGTCCCACCCAGGGGGGCGGGTGCATGGTTTAGGAAATTGAACATCTGAATAGCCCAGGTTCAAGGCCCAGCTGTCAGCTCCAGGTGTGTATGGGGTTTATTCTGACCTGGTCCCATAAGCATCACATGGTACCAAACTGTCAAGTTGCCAGTAAAGGCCAGTCACAGGATTTCTTTCTCTCCTTTTCTTGATTTTTATGGTTCCTTGACTTTTCCCATTCTTTGTCATACGTGAAGCATTCAGAGCTTCTCTACCTTTTTGAGCTCTGAGTCCTGTCGTGGACTTTCTCGCAGGACATCCTGCTCACAGGGGATTCGGCTGTTTGGGACCCTGAGAGACCTGTGACATCACAGCTTCCCACAGGACTAAAACTCAAAATGGTTCCCTGATGGAGTGACACCATGTGAGATTTCGGTTCGGGGGGAGGATTAAGCGTTTCAGGTAGATGGGGATATGAGGAGAAGGTGGTGACCAGGTGGTGACCAGGTGGTGACCAGGGGGAGCCCCCCCCCCAGACAGCACACTGGTCACTTTGAGCGTGACCCTACATTTTACTCACCTGACAGAGAGAGTGATCAAAGTGGAGGAGAAAAGGACACATCAGGTTAATTATCTCTCCGAACAGAGGGATTAGAGACGATCGCTTTCGGGGTGGGAGGGGGTCAGGTAATGTCTGGAAAGACCCAGTTTGGGTCCTTGCTTATTTGGGTGCAGGATGGTGGGAACCGGAGAGAGGACTGTGCCCCCCCCACCCCACCATACCCACAACCCCCCTGGGTCTGACAGGACTGACAGGTCTCTGTGTGTACCCGCCTCCTGGGTCTGCAGGGCCCGTTTCCTGGGCACATGGGGGGGGGGTCTGTGTGAACAGGGAATGGCGGAAGAGAGTCGCGATAGGCTTGGTGCGCCTAGACGGGGCGAGGGCTTCCCGCCATGACCGCCGCCCGGCCCAGAGGGTCCAGGGGGAGGGGGCCGAGCTGCGGGAGGACATGCTGAAGATGAGCAGGAGCTGGATAGACAGCAAGCGCAGGAAGCACGTCCACTGCAGTTAATTAATGAGCGGCGAGCCATTAGGCGTCCAATCCGAGAAGCCTGGAAGGGCACTTCAGAAGCACTTAGTGAAGCTGATTTCTGCCACTTCTGACAGAATAAATGAATAAATTAAACACTGTGAATCCTAATAAAAAGTTTGCTTCTAAGAGGTTTTTTGTAAGCTTCACTGCCGGCACTGCCCTGCCCACACAAGTTTCACTGCGAAGCCCCCACCCCTGGCAGCTTCACAACCGACACCCCCTCCCCTGGCAGCTTCACCACCGACACCCCCGCCCCTGGCAGCTTCATCATTGACACCCCCTCCCCCCCTGAAGCTTCACTGCTGGCACCCCCTCGCCCCACAAGCTTCAGAAGATGTAACAACGACCGACCCTGGCTGTAATTAAAACTCCTTAAACACTGGTGGTGTTTCAAATTCCAGAACCTCCATCCCTCAAGAGCCACAGCTTCAGTGTCTGAAGCCCCATAGATCCGGAGTCTACCGAGCTGCAAACGTAGCGCCCAGTGAGCCATGGCTCTGCTGCAGTTTGCCAAACGCAGTGCGGCTGACCCCCCCCCCCCCCCCACACACACACACACACTGAGCCAGACCCGAGGAAGAGCGGGACGGAAAAATAATAACAGCGACCTCTCTTAGATCCCGGGAAGCGGGCGGGAGGAGAAAAAAATCATGAAACATTATGGCTTTGTGGAATATGAAATAAAAAATGAAAGCGGGCGGGTGGGAGGGGGTGGGGGGGATGAATTGTGCCAGAGACATTTAGTGTGACCCCCTCCCTCGTCCATCCATCAGAAAGGCCCCCTCATTATTCTAACTAGCAGCCTCTTTTCTTCGGCCCGGCGCCGCATCAGCAGCAATCTGCATGCCAATTATCAGCGGGACCCCCTGATACCTCTGGCCGGAAAATGATCTGTCAAGGCGGAAAGAAAAGGGATCTGGGAAAAAAAAACCAAGCGCCATGCGGTTAGGCTCCTATCTCAGACCCCCCCCTCCTCCATATTCCTCCGTGACCCCCCCCCCCCCCTTCCCGATACACGGAACCTTTCTCTCGACTCTCTGTGTGCTGGTGACAGTCCCCCCCCCCCCTCCACCCCAGAAAATTAATCTATGGAAAGTGAAGGAAAAATTAAAAATGTGGCCATGCGGCGTTCCCAGACGCTGCGATGGCTGAAGCTCCGGAGGGCATGGGAAGCGGAGACGGGGGGGTAATTGCCGGGGAGCGCGGGCGCCGAGTAACAATGGGGACACGCTCTGTGAATGTTAGTCTAAGGGCACGGGCACTGGGGGGTTGGTGGCGTCCTCCCTGTCCTCCTTCCGTTCCAGTCAGCGGACTCCCCAGTAGGGGGCGCCAGTCGGTCTGCCCCGGAACCGACACACAACCGTGTGAGACATTCACTTAATTAATCTGTGCACCGTAAGGTTTTAGGGTCATATCTCTTGGGAGGGTTCAAGTCCCGCTGAACTGTTAATAACGACTTTTTAAGTGTTTATTTCCTAAGTCCCAGTGGCAGACCCGGTGGATAACGCCCCCTGGTGGATAACGCCCCCTGGTGTAATAGTTGACACAGCTACTTGGGAACCTGTGTGCTGGGATTTTTAAACCAGAGAAACTGTGTCCTTCACAAGAATCCTGCTCCGAAGGATTGGGTTCCTGAGCCTCCTTTTATGCTGTGTGTGTGTGTGTGAGACAGAGAGCCTGGATTAAGCATGAAGAGGCCCTAGGCGCCTTAAATCCTTTCTCTTTCATTGTTTCCCACCCGTTTCTGCATCCATCCCCCCCCGAGAAGGAGGACAGACAGCTGCACTCGTGCTCCATCCGGCGAGCTGGTTGATTCAGAACTACGAGAACCTCCAGCGAATTATGAGGAAAGGAAAGAGGAAAAAGCGGCTTGGACGGCAACCCCGCAGAACCGCGGCACGTGGCCATTAGCAGAAAGATGAACGTTCTCCTCTTTAAGTCCTTTGCTAATCTTGGTCAGGATTATAGCGTCTATCCAGGACACAAACACGGTCAAACTCTATGGGCCGTTCAGAGCAGACAGTCATGTCTTTAGACCGCAAGAGGCACCTGGAGGGTCCTGGAGAAACCCACAGCACGCAGGGAGAACCTGAGAACGTCGCAGTTCCCGGCGCTTACACCACTCCAGTGCTTGACTACACTGGTTATTTACCCATCCATCTTCCAACCACTCATCTGGCGAAAGTTCACCAGCAGTCAGATTTTATTAAGAGGAGAAAAACTGTTTCATAACTTAGGTGCTGCTGGGCTGAGCTTCTAATGAGCAAAATGTTAGTTAACATCGTTACAACCTCACAGACTAAATCATAAATTTAACTTAACTCTGGTTTTAAATTGTTGGGGAAAAAAATCACACAGCAAGGAAGTGCTTTTATTTTATTTAGTTGTGTTTTGCTTCCCCTAGTAATTCAGGGCAGCCATTGAATGTGGACAGCTACCCCATGTTAGCTAAACGCCAAGAATTAAAGGAATTAAATGCTGAAGAAAGTTTCGAAACTGGTGCGGTCAGTCTTCAGGTTCATAAAGAGGCGATAAATTTGATTTAAAGTCCACTGTTAACTTGATAAAGCCTCCAGGTGCAGAACGGACTCGTGTCTAACTGGCTGTGACATTAAACGCTCGAAGAGAAAAACAGAAATAAAGAAGCAATGAGAAGCAATCACGATAACCCCCCCCCCCTCCTCCTGTATCGAGGCACGCATTACGCATACGCGGGTGCCGTGGTTACACATGCTTTTTAATGCATTCTGGGAAGAGGAGCCGTGCTGTTTCTCGATGATGGTCCCGAACTTGGATCCATCAGACTACTGGACCCCGAGGTCCCAATTAAGAATCCCGGCGTGGAACCAGAACTTAGTCAATTACACCTCCCCACCTGAATGGACAGATGAAATGCACCCCCCAACCCCACCGCACAGGGGAAGGGGGACAGGGAGGTGGAGATTGTTCCAGGATGGGGGGGGGGGTCTGTGCTGCGGCCGAGCGGCCGGTGTCAGGAGGTGAGAACCCAGCTCCATTCCGGTGGATTACTGAGACCGAGGGTCCGGCTGATGTGTTAATTGGGAAGTCGGCTTCCAATTAATTTCCTCCTAGCCTGAGGTTAGAGCTGCACCAGTAGCTGCTGAGATGACTTACTCTAGCAGAGGGGGGTGGGGGTGGGGGTGCAGACACGGGCCGCCGCTGCTGATGAGGGGCTCAGCAAAGGGAGCGTAATCTCAGCCCGGCGCCGTGCTCGGCCTCGCGTTTAGCGCGGAGAGGACACCGGCGAGAAACGCAGAAGGTGGCCGTCGCACTGACCGTATCGAGGGTCCCTCAATACAAACGGGCCGATAAATCGCTCTTACCTCCGACTTAACAAATCCCTTTCTCCTGCTGTACGGTGGGATAACATCCTGCTTCTTGGAAAGACCCACGGATCCACGTAAGCTGACGGTCTGCGGGGGATTAGGCTGCGGTCTCATACTGGTCTGATGCTGGGTTCCATTACAGGTCCAGGATTTTAGCTGCTGGTACCAATGGTGAGACTGGCTTGAGCTTTTTGATAAAGGTCACAGAAATAGTGCAAGCGGCGTATTTTCACGGAGTTCAATTTCATAGAACATGCTGCCATAGAAACCGCACGTTTTACTGTTCATCCAAACTTGCCTATGGAACCGAGTTCAGTGTCGTACCGTCGCAGATTCTTCAAAGATTCGGTACCAAGGCTTCTGTCTTTTTCCCCTAGATGGGCATCAAACTTCCCAGGAAAGAACATGGGCATGGATTTGGGAAGTCTGAGACATGGATATATAGACAGGGCGCAGTGGGCTTCAAGCAAACTTCTCAGTCAAGCACATCTGCACCGTGGGAGAAGTCAGAGGGATTCGGGAAAGTGGGAAACACCACAAGTAACATTATTACTACTGTAGCAACATTACTGACATTACTAAATATTTACCCTTTTGCACTCTACTACTTCCAGTTAATTTGTATATAACTGTTTGTTTACAAAATGACCAGCTGTATGCTACCATTATTAATTTTGTTATTTTATTTGTCTATTTTATATTTAGCATTGTATGCCTTTTAGACCTCTCCCAAATCTGGATTCTTTTGGTGGATAGCGGTTTCCAAAAAAAAAAAAAAAGCAAATTAAAATCTGCAGGCTAATGTGTCGGGCAGTAATGAAATAAGAATCTCGACACTTTCGCCCATTGAAATGCAAACGAGAACCCCCCCCCCCCCGGTACCACGGCAATTCATCATAAAGGCCGGTGCGTTTCCACTTAATATACATGAGGTGCCATGAATTATCACCAGCCCCGTTATTATAACAAACCTATCAAAATCAATGCACTAAAGGGTCAAGTGTATTATTTTTGCTTGCGTCACTCTCGTGGATCATCTAAATTGGCTGGGAGACTCACTTTGAACTCGCATAAATGCACTGGCTGCCCATACTATGCATCCCTCTCTCTCTCTCTTTCTTTTCTTTCTTTCCACCTTGTTTGCCTGCTTTTAAATAGGGGTTCACAATGCGAGTTAGAAAGACAGAGAGAGAGAAGGAGAGCGAGAGAGAGACCCAACCGGTCGCACGTGAAGAAGGGCTATTTCAGGTCTCACATTCATCTCTGCCAGCAGAGAACCTGGACCTCTGTCTTTCTGCCATCCATCTCCACTGTGGGCCCAATACCACTCAGGTCCCGACTCCCCATTTGCATCCCCACTTTTGCTGATACAGGAAATCGCGGCACTTCTCGATGGCCCCTCTCACGCTCACACCGTGATGTTCTGGGCCACTGGATAGCGAAGTTTAGCCGCTCGTTTTTTTTTTTTTCCGAACAGCCGATTTAGGCTCTTGAGCAGTCATAGCAGTATATCGAGGAGCAGAGAACACTGCTTGATTTCCTTGTCTGACAGGCGTCCTTTCACCAGACTGAGAAAAATCTTTTTGTTACATCTCATAAAATTACAACCAAGAATCAGGGCTGTAGCTAAGAGCATGACCTATGTTCTGAGTCGTGTTGTGGGTTCTCCGTGATCTTTGAGTCTGGAACACTCCACTGGTTACGTCTGAGCAATGGGCTGTATGGGGTTCCACTAGATCTGTGTGGTCTAAGTAGGCCAAGGAGTTTTGGTTGGCCTTGCAGGAGCACTTTCTTGGGACCAGTTAGGCACTTGGATTATTCTGAGGTAGGGAGACACGCAAAGCCTCCAATCAACACCTTTAGCCAGTGTCACATGACCAGAGTGGGCTGGCTCTGTGGCAGGCTTGGGAGGGAAATGTCTGCAATGCATTCTGGTCATTATGAGAAATCATAGTCAAAACTGAGAGAACTGGGGTCAAAGTCATGGCACATTTTTTAATTTTCATGCTATCTTTTGCTTGTACGAGTGTGCGATGAGGGAAGTGTAAAACTTTTCACGAATGAAACAAACAGGTAGGGAGCTTCCCTGCAAAGATGACGAATTGATTTTGGTTGAACAAACAGTTTCCCTCCAAAACACAGCAATCTGAGATGAAGATAAACCCTGTCGGTGTTTGTCTTGTTTACATGAAGCAAAACAGGTCGTCACACAAAATAGGGAGAAAAGGGACACTGCCGTGAAAACCTCGATTTCCCTTCATGGGATTAGCTTGTGCCACGCTCGCATTTTCACGGCCTTTGCCCGCGTCTTTCGGAGCGCTAATGCTAACGACATCTTCAAATGGGCCACTAATGGATGGTGTTGTTACGAAACCTGGGGGGGGTGGGGGGTGTCCCTGGGGCCTTGTACCCCCGAGTGAGGAGTGAAGGCTGTCATGTTTGTCTACTGTGGTTTATGTTCCCCCTTAATGCATAATTTATATAACATTTACCCGGGTCGGTACAATGTCATTAGATTATATGGGAATTTCTGAAAGTTCCCTGTGGGACTCGAGGATAAATTCATATGCAGGGTCATAAATTAGAGCCAGCACAACATACACTGGTTACCAGTTCTCAGCCTCAACTTGTTTTTCCTGTAAAAAAAAAAACAAAAATTAAATGAAACTGTGATGAGAGGTCAAGGTTTATAAATCCGATTGTTGGCACAAGAGAGTCTAAGTTCACCATTGTGTTTACAGTCTTCATACAGTGACAACAATAAATCAATGAATATATCTATCTGTCCATATCTACCTTTGATGGCGTGGAATGGCGCAGGCAGGAAAAGAGATGACAATCCACTAGCAGCTTCAAGAGAAAGCTGCTATGTACAACTACAAAGAACCATCAACAGACAGAACTAGAACAGGCACTTAAATTCACACAGAAACTCAACAACTCAACAAACAAAGGACAGCTGAAAACCACAACTTAATTTGCCAATCAGCAAGGCACAGGACAACAAGAAACAGGTGGAATACATTACAATTAACAAGCACAGGAAACTAGAGACCATTAAACTCAGAGGCTCACAACACTAGGAACATAAATACAAGAACAGAATTAGACCAGGGAGCAAACGCAAGACTAACTGGAAAATACTCACTTAAGCAGGAGACCATAAAAATAAATGTTAAACAAAGGAAACCAACTAGTTGAGGCTGGCGTCTGGTCAGCCTCGAACCCACAACAAAAGGGAAAGCAGGAAGAGTAGCCAACCGCTTAGCCTGTTAAGCCATGCAGCAGCTCAGAGAACACTTGGGACTAAGGGCCTACAAAACAGAGGAAGGGAAAAGGGATGGTCAACTGAGGAAGTGACATGAAGAGCGGGGACAGGCGCTGACCCTGACACTATCTATCTATCTATCTATCTATCTATCTATCTATCTATCTATCTATCTAATCAGTGACCTCTGGTCTGTGCCTGGCCACACCCAGCTGATGCTACACTAACCCAATCAGCATAGCCGTTGGATTCCAGCAGGTGACGGCAGTGAGGCAGTGGGCAGCCTTCAGAGGAGCTGCGCCCTCCAGTGCGGCTCCTTCCCCACGGCTGTGTAGATGGACGCTGGCTGGACCCTGGTTAGCAGGAGTCTCATTAGCACACGGCTAGCTACACGGAGCGCACGCACCCTGATTCCCCGTTTCCAACATTTTTTTAAATGTCTGCACCATATTCTGATTTACAATCTGGGGTCCAGGTCAGACGGTCGGGGGGGGGGGGGGGGGGGGGGGGGCACACGGAGGGCACACGGCAGGCCGACCGTGCTCACAACTGATTCTCCCCACTATTAGCGGTAATTTGATTCCAGCTAACTCAGCCTTGAGGCTCCACATGGCAGAACTGTCGTCCCTTTCCATCCGTTGTCCCCCCACCACCTGTCCAATTAGTTTATCTCAGCTACACTTTACATACAACTTGATTTGCCCCCCCAGCTGCCCAGTTCGACAGCTGCAGCTAACAAAACATAGCATTTAGCCATGTTAGCAATGTATAAGGCCTCACTCACTTACAAAGGGATGGCTAAAGCTTCCGGCACCTTCTAAATCTTCTGTGACGGGTAACAAACAATACAGGACCTCCAGTGCCATTTAAATATGTAGGTTTAGGGGCTGCAGGTGGCCATTAAGAACACAAACTTATAACCCGAAGGTTATGGATTTTCGGGAGGGCTCTGCTGTTGTACCCTTGAGTGATGTTTCGCACTCAAATTGCTGCAGTAAAAATATTCCACTGTTTAAATGGGCAAATTTGTAAGTCACTTTGGAAAAAAAAAATCACCTAAGCAATTAGAAATAATAAAAAAAAAATCACCGTGGCTTCAGTGTGAAAATGTTTCTCTCAGCTGCTCAACTTTCCTTCTGCTGTCTTTCCCTCCTGAGAAATTAATTTTCAAAGACAGACAGAGCTTGGATTTGAGATTCGGCCGTAAGCCCCACAGAAATGGGGCAGCGGCAATTTCTGACTATTCTCTGCAGCCATAATGTCTCCCTCCTTATTTGACAGTGTTGCATCATTTTTTTTTCTGGCCGGACTAATTTCCTTTCAGACCCTTAAAGAAAAGCCCTTTTGAAATATTCCGGCGGCTCTATACGCCGCATAAAATGTATCATATTATGTGTCCTTAAAAGCGCATTATTCTATTCTCTGCACCGCTGCGAGTTAAGTTTCTGGTTATTATTCACAGTTAAACAAATATGTTAAGAAGAGGAAGGATTTTGCCGGGAAATAAAACTCTTCCACCCACGAGCGGTTCACTTCGGCGACGCTCGAACAATCGCTCCCACAATCCTCTGCTTAACGCCTCAGAGCCGCATAAATGAGGGGGTGAGGCACGCAATCCTAAGCCTCTCTGCTTCTCCCGATCTAAAGGTTTTCTTGATGCTTCATGAATGCCGGATACCAGCAGCAGATCCAGTTGTCACTCCGGATTCACATTACAATGATTTGGGAACAATGCCACGGGGTGATTCTCGCAGACACACACGTGCGTGTGTGTGCGCGCCACCTCGCTGTCACCACGCACGTTCCCGTGCTGAGGTGCCAGATTAGGATCCTGAGGAGTGGGAGCATGATCGGACTTTGGAGGGATGCAGAACCACGCAGGCTGTTAGCCGTCCGTTCGTTGCACATCTCTTTGGATTATCCCTTGTTCCTGGTACCTGTTGAGGCTACATGAGCTGTAACCTCACGGTCATAGTGTTTATTATCTTAAGCTTAAGAGATGGTTCACATCCCCTAAGGGTCACATCCACTCGTGACCCGTCGGAGTAATTACACCCAAACTCTTGATCACTCCTTCCCTGAAGTGGAGGTTGACAGTGCAGAATTATTTGATTTAATTATAAATATGTAATAATCGACATGCATCCAAATTCTAGCCCCTTAATTCAGTCAAGGCCACCTGCCCCCCCATACAGGGGACATACAGTGCTCACAGAAAGTCTTGGGACGCTTTACTTAATTCAGTAGAACTATTGCACATTTATCGTTTTTATAACAAAGTCATTACTTTACTGTTTTGTTTTAAAAAATATATATATCACATTAGAAAAAAGCAGTAGTTTTAAGTACAATATTCACTTCAAGTAATAATAAATTGGAACCCAAATTATAGTTCTAAAAGCTGTTTTGAGTTAAAAAGTTCATTGACTTACTGCAAAAACATCAAATGCCCAAAATCAGTGTTTAGTTTCCCTTTGGGAGCCCATGACTACGACTGAAATTAATAGCAAGATGGCAAGAACAGAACTGATGGTCTGTGCAGAAACGTTAAACATTGCTTGTCAATGGACTTTTGGTGTGAAACCAACAAATTTGCTACGAATTTGTTACAGAATTAAGCAGGTGTGAACTTTTTTCCAGCACTGGTAGAGACAACGAGGAGCCTAATTACACATAGAGTAATTAGGTAGAGTAAGGGGTAAGCGTAACCCCCCCATCCCCGGGTGTATGAGGTCACAATGTTATTAGAGGAATACAGTATTATTACATACATACAGGTAAAGCACAAACAGTTGTTTATTTGTCCTGTTTTGTTGACTCAGCTGGATTATCGTGCACATTAAACGTGTTTGTTTGGCTCATGATTCGCTCCGTCTGGCTCCCACGTGATAACCTGTTTTATTAATGTTCAAGGATCACCTGGAGTGATCGATCCTTTACGGAAAGGAGGACAAGCGGCTTGCGGCATAGATAATTAAACACAGATTACTGATCATCTGGGGTCCTTAAAGTCCATTTGGAGCAGTGCAGTAAGAGGAAGGGGAGGATCGAAAGTGACTTTACACTGACGGCAATATCGAGATACAGGTCATACCTGGAAAAAGTTCGACTGAGCTGCTGAAATAAACCGCTTCTGAAAGTTTGATGTCTGACACGAGCTTTATTTCCAAAGAGAGCAAAGACCTGGATATGAGGCAACAGAAGGTCAAAGATAAAATAACAGATTCAGGTTTCAGTGGGAAATGGAAAAGGAAAGAGAAAAGGCAAACCGAGCGCAGCATGACACGGCACAGCATGACACGGCACAGCATGACACAGCAACTTTTAATCATGTGACCACGCAAGGCCTCACCAAGGAGTAGAAAATATTACATACAAGAAAATATGCATGACAACAGGCGGGATGCACCAGAAGGAAGGTGCTATGAGGAACTGGATACAAATCGAAGGAAATAATGGATTGTTGTGTATTACAAATGAAGGGGTGTGTGTATTTTAGCGTTATCTGTCCTAATACTTTTTTAGTTTAGCCCACTGAGCACGCCTTGGATACTGGCAGAATGTGTCAGTGCATTAGCACAGGAAAAGTCGCCACGCCGCAGTCCCGAGTCTGCGAGACACTGACGCAACTAATTGAAATAATTGAAACGCACATCACGCAAAACAATGCGGAGTGATAAACCAAAGTTGTTTGTTTCTTTCTGCTGCAAGACTTGGCAATTCCAGGTAACTTAATTTAAATGTTTAATGGCACGTGTTAGTGGAACTCCAGGCCATCACCATGCCAGACACCCACGTACAGACCGACGTCAGCCCCTACACGTAGGAAATGTTAATTTATTTACCAAGCGCTTTTACCCAGAGTGACATATAACTGAGAAAGTGGGGCCAAGCCGTCCCCAAAGTAAATGGGGCTTAAGGGTCTTCCTGAAGTGCCCAATGGTAAAACCACTTTGCCAACCATGGGATTTGAACTAGCGACCTTCTGACCACAACCATAGCATCGCAACTCACAGAGCAACCGCTGATATACAGGGGTTTGAATACCTGGTAATTCATTCATTTTGAGTCTCTCGTACCACATCAGTATCAGAGTCAGTGGCGTACTCCTTCAAGTGGGTTTAGACCATGCCCTGGTTCTGCCCATTTGGTTTCAAACCCCCAACCTTTTGTCTGGCACATGTGGTTGGATATGTTCGCTTCCAGACACTTTGAAGAATGTGACAGTCGACAGAGGAGGCTCAATAATGTTGGGCCGCGTTACAGAGTGGTTGTTACCACGGTGATGGAAACGTGTCATCATGATACTCCCACATGTTCAAGATACTAGCCCCAGCTTCCCTCTCGGGGCAGCTGTGGGGGGGGGGGGGGTGGGGGGGACGACCTACACCTGAGCTGAGGGTGGACAAAAGAAGTGGGCACTTGCCAGATGCCTGGGGAATGCTGGGTAGTGGCTTTGGTCACGGCGGACTGTGACTGGCAGGCAGACTTCGGAGGTGGGGGGGGCTGATGATGCCTTTCCCACGCTTCCTGATTCAGCTCACTCCCCGTCTCTCCCCTCCGCTGCCGGTTCCGTACGCGAGATCGCTCCTGGGATAAGGGGCTGATCCATCGGCCCGATTAAAGCCCGCGATTTCTCATGGCGCTTCATTACAATGCACTATTTAGGCGCTTAGCAGAAGCTCTCACATCAAAGCCGCCCGCTCTTGCCGATTTATACAGACGGATATTCCAGCTCCACCCTCACAGACCCTGCTGAGTCTTTAAATGCCAGCATCCCCCCTTCCCCCGGCCCGTTCCTGGGTGAGCACCACGTCGTATACCGCCGCCCTGCTGGCAGCGTTCATCTGCCCCGGTCGTGCCGCGCCTTTCTCTCCCTCCTGATGCTTCCTTTCCCTTCTTCTCGGTGCGTCCGCCACCCCCTGCTTCCCTCAGCAAAGCCAGCTCCCGCGAATCACTGGGAAAACATCAGGAATGTCAGAGCTGCTCGCCCAGGGCATCGGAGCTGCTCTGCTGGCTGCTTTGGGGGTGGGGGAGGGTTGCAGTTTCCCGCTTCGGCCACTAGTGGGCACTGCAGCCAAACAGTTCCGGCAGCGCGTGTGCGTGAGTGTGCGCGTGCGCCGTGGCAGCACTAAGGCAAGCAGGCCCAGCACTGATAAAGCCAAGCTACCCAAGGTTGCATCAGATAAAGGGGAGAACGCACTCCATAGGGTGTGCAGATTCCAAAACATCCATTATCTGTTCCGATTCATTCCTGACTGCTAAATATTTTTGACGGCAAATCCTCCCACAGGGCCAACAACCTCTTGCCTCTCCTTCACACTCTGTGTCCTTGTGTCCCTGTTTACTGTTTCAGAAAAAGGCGCGGGGTGTGGGTTGGAGGGGGGGGGTATGTCTTGTCTGGGTGACGCTTTCAAACGGTAAGCAATTTCGCAAGAAGACAAAAAAAATCAATCTTCCACACCCGACTCCGTCTGCAAAGGAGACAAAAAAACAAAGATAGAAACATCTTAGAAAGGATCCATGCGGTCTGCATCTTCTTTTTTTCTGCTATCCATCATTCCCTGGGTGTCAAAGAGAAAACTCCAGTGGGATGAAAAGAGTTCCCTTTCACCTGTGTTAACACTTAAAAAACAACTATTTACACGCATAAAGCACCTATTTTTATTTCTGCTCATACACGAACAGCGCGCTTTGTTTCTCTTTTATCGCCGCGTGAACATGTTTGAGCTGCATTTCTTGCGAATATAATGGTTTATGTGAGACCGTCGAGCAAAGCGGGAGGCAGAGCCGGAGTGTCTTGTTTTAAAAAGCAGGATTAGCGCGTGCTGAACGGCAATCCGCACGTAATCTGTCCGCGGTTTCGCCAGCCCTCGAGAGGAGAGTCGCGAAGAACACGCTGTGTGGCTCCATTCTCCGATGAAAGACTGAGTCATTTCACCGGGAGGAAGCGGCAGAGAAAGGGGCCCTGTTCGCTGGCTTTGTTTGATATATTTAATTTCTCCAGTGTTCAAAAAGCAGCCGCATTCATCAAATCAAACGATTACAACAGACTTCCAGGGAAATTATACGCAGTTTGGAAAGCAGGTCACAGTCGATTAACTATCTCACCACAAAACACACTTCAAGCTGTCTTTTTGGCTCTTAGTGTGACTGTGTGACCATAGGAGTGCTGTTCAGGGAGGGGTCTGCCTTCAAGGAGACAGCATTGGGTCACTGCTTTCCTCAGAGCAGATGGATGGATGGATTTAAGGACGGACGAATGGATGGAAAATGGCCCACATCCCTTCAAGAAGTAGGCAGTGACTACAAAAATGTTTATGAGAAGTGGCACCCGAAGGCCACCTTGAGCATAACATCGAGGGGCCTCCAGCCGAACCGCGTGGCTTCGCCGCCGTATTAATGATGCCGCGTCTTCTTCACGTCTCATAACCTGTGAGTAAATTTCTCGCGAACCCAGGGGGTGTAATGGATAGGCCCGGAAATCAGATGTACAATTAAAGCTGACTTTTTGATGACTCTCGTTTGGCTGTTAATTTAGTCATCTGGCCCCCAGGCATCGATAAACGCTCCCAGAGTGATCCACTTAATGAGAGATCATTAAACACTCGTGCACCACTTTGCTTCCTCGCTCTCCCGTCCGTTCACGGCTGACCACATAATTACCAAATGGATGAAAGCTAGCCAAAGCTTAATCACACCTGTTCCGTCTGAATGCCCATATCCAAAAATTGGCGCACACACAAGTAGCGTGGATTCTATTATTTTTAACAATTCAGGGGAATATCCAACTTAATTTGCTGCTGAGTCTCACACCGATCTGATTGAGGCAGTTAACTGTAATCAATAACTCGGATGCCTGCTTTGCAGGTGGATTAAGGTTCCTTGAAATAATGTTTTCATTAATCCAAAACACACACCCTCCCCTTTTCCTGTGCATACAATACATTTAATGAGACCTTTTTTACCGTGAAATGAGTGTTGCTGATGAAATAGCACTACCATTTTCATCAGCATAAATGTATCTAAAAAGTATTTTATCAATGTGTTGTTCTTGTTCTGAAAAAGAGTGGGTGGATAAAATGTATCTTCATGAATTTCTCTCCAAGACTGCGAATCGGTCATTTAATGCTATTCAGTGCTCCATGGAGCCACGCTGTACCATAAGAAGCTCACCGAGAACATGCAGACCTTATCTGCACATTCAGAAACCAGTCAAGATGTTTCTCCAGAAGGTTCCTTCTCAGATTTCAAATGTATGCTTCCTGATACAACTAGTGCTCAAGTTTTAATTTTTTTCATGAATGACGCATTGCCGGAGGGACGTATATGTCTCCGATCATCTTCAGAGACACGGTGATCTTGTCGCATCATACGATTTAGTGAAAGGAGGGAAAAACTTGGGGATGCAAAAAGACGCATACCGATGGATTCGCACCTGAGGAGACGGTTGCTTAAGAATGAGCTGCACTTTTGCAAAGCTGAACACTGCAGATCTCCAGGAGCATTTCAGGTACATTTACAAGCCATGGCCACTGTGCACATGCAGGAATGAATTCATGGATTTCATCAAAAATCAATTAGCCAATGGGGTTTTGCCACATGACGCATGGATTGGGGGGGGGGGGGGGCACCCTCACATATCATATCAATAAATAACCGTGTTGACCTTTGCTTTATCTGGCCAGAATTAGGAGGAACGTAGGTGAGGGAACCTGATTGCTTCATCGGACAAAGGAAGCCATGCTTGGAGACTGCTTGACCCCCCTGGTTCCTCTATAATTCATGCTGCCAGGGAAAGCCCAACGCTCGAGTCGGAGAGGTCAGTCGATATTAATATGGCGCCACAGCGGGCCTTGTGCTAAGAGATTGGGCATTTCGCGCAACGTTGCCCCTCCTGCCGTCTCCCTGATTTGATATTAATATTAATCTTCATTTTTTCGCTGGATTATGCTGTCTTCCCCCCCACTCCACTTCAAATCCACATTCTGGGAATGGCCCCGGAAGGCTTTAGGAAAGACAAATCTACCCAGACTCTGGCTTCAAAAAGTGGACCCTAATCGAGTTCCAAATCAAAATCTATGGACCTTGAAGTTCTCCGGTGCTCCGCGCTGGACCATTGTGACCTGTTGCCCTCGGCTCGAGTAGCTTTCAGGCTAGCAGGAGAGGCGACGTAGAGAGCAACTCGATTAGTCTTGGCCTTCTGAAATAATCTCCGGGGCCAAAAATAGATGAGATATTGAAGTTCTGACGCTGGAGCAATGTTTGGGGATGTTGCCAGTAATCGCAGAGTGCAGACCGCTTTGCTGTGAGTCCCCTAACAAAGGGTTGAAATGGCACCTTCTTCCGGGGTAGACAATGGCCTCTGGTGAGTACAGAGGTGGATAGGAAGTGCTTCAGGTTAACGGGACCTCAGCCGGGAGATTTATGGAGGGGTTAGCAAGGTGAGCAGCTTGCGTTCGCTTGGAGTCATTAGGGGGGTGAAGGAGCTTTGGAGATATGGTTCATGTGCCTGAGACTGAGCACCGTTGGCTGAGCATAGGCCCAGTGTTCCCCCTGTGCCTGTCCGTGTTTTCCTGCCGGAGGCGGGAAAGCTTCCCAAGGCCTGCATCTCTCCCTCATAATGAATAGCTTTAATTATAGAGGTTGAAGTCGAAAAACAGCATGACTAACACCGTAATCCATGGTCTGGCTTTCCCTAGATTTGCATGGAGAGACCTTCTCCTCACAACAGGGCCATTCCACCAGAAGTGTATACAGGGGTGGGGCCACAAGGCCACTGGCCCCAGCTGAAAGCTGACTGGCCCCTGGAGTGCCCCTTCCCCTGTCACTCACTGTTTCAAAGCACATCATTGGCTAATGATAATTAATAATGAATTATGACCCCTCTTATGCCCCCCACCTTAAAAAAAATCCTATAATCACCCCTGCATTCCAGAACTCACTTCATTTTTAGGTGATAAAAGGTGTTTCCTTTATGATTGACATGGATTCAGGGGGTGTTGTCATGGCTAGAGGGACAGATTCACCCGTCCTTCCCCTTCTGCCCCCTCAGGATGGGCCTTCTTTTAGGGATGGAGATTGAGGTGGTCCTCTGCTGCTGGGCTGTCAGAAGAGGGCGTTTTTGTGGTCATACCAGTTACACCAGATAAGGCAGGTCCAAACAAACGCCCTGTGCTGACAAAAAAGCTGTCAGTGGTGCGTAAATTGATCCAGGCTGCAGCAGAAACGGGAGCAGTGTTCACAGACCGGTGACGCGGCTCCTTCTGCCCTGGCGTTGGCGGTGAGCTCCGTTGGCGCAAATTGCCACCTACGTTCCTGGGTATCGAACATCCCCGTAGGTGCGACCTTAAGGGAATTAAGAGCTCAGCCCTGCCGTCTGCCTGCCGACCGGCACTTTGGCCTGGCAAGACTTGTGGAGAACTTGGCTCCTTGTGAGAATGTCAAAGTCAAGTGGCAACTGTGTGTTTGATGCCGTGGGCCAACTACCGCTGGGGGAAAGGAGGTCGGAGACTGAGAAGGACGCCACCCTGCCATTAGCGCCGTGCCCCGTGAACAAAAACAATAAGAAAACAGAGAACTCCGCCCACGGCATTCATCAAAACAACATAACCGTAACATAGCCGTAGAGAGGGAAGCCAGGTCTTTGTACTGAAACCTCATTCTTAGTGTGGTCAGTTGTTTTTTCACTTTGTTAACAAAAGACCCTTGATAAGAAACCTTCAATACTATTGGGCGGATCAATCCTGAGAAATCCTCAGTTTTTGCATTTCAATAGCAATAACAACATTGGTTGCGTAACTGGGAGATGCACTCGATCCCCGACAGTCATGCCAGTCTCAGAAATGTAAATACAACTTAAGTGAAATGGTGCAGCAATCTAGATGCTTCAGCAGAGCCAGACTATACACACGTGCCTTGGCACATATTTGCTGGTGGAACCTGATCCTCCCTGTAGACGAGTCTCTCACGCCCTGAGGCCGGCGGACATTGAGAAGCAAGCAAGTGTATCCGTAAGGCAGACATCTGCCATGGAGACAAAGGCCTGGCTTGCCACAGTCGGGTCACGGTCGCGCGGAGAAGAAAGGAGAGCCCGACAGGTAAATAGGATGTCATTCTGGGACAACAAAGGCTCGCCTTAACCTCCCAACCCTATTCCACAGCCTTCTCCATCTTCTTTGGCACATTCCAACAAGTCCCACATGGTCGTAGAGGAGATAGTCTCCTCGTTCCCTTTTGCCGTTGGTGTGTCGGTGTCAGTCAGCGGTGGACCGGGCATCGCAGTCCCATGCTAATGCTAACACACACGACACAAACACGGCATCAAAGTGAAATATGAGCGGCAAGCAGCCCCCGTCGTCATACCGTGTCTCGTGGCATGATGTCAGAGATGAGAGTCGCAGGAAGTTACCGATTAGCAATGTCACGAAAGCCGACGAGCTCCCGGAGAGATTAGCTCTGTTTGCTTAACGCTACTCTACCTTCATTATTCATGCACACCCTCTTAGTGCAAAATTCATGCTAGACGATGTAATGAAGCAGTTTAAAAGCTAGCAGACAGCAGGGGGCTGACACGTGTTGCTCACTTCCACCTGAACGGCAAGTGGTTGAACGGAAAGATGCGTTTCGAGCCCACAGGAGAGTGTCCCAGTAAATATGTGCTCATGTACTGTATGCCAGCAACTGATAGCATTTCATTGGGTGCAGTTTAGCTTCATGGAGGTTTGTTGGAAAGGGTACACGGAGGCCACAGAGCTTGCCTGTGCGTGTTTGGGGCCCGATCCGCACCTCCCTGTTCTTTGATTTTTGTGCATTACTCGATGTGGGCGGGATTATAACTTGTTTCTCGATGTAATGGGGCTGGCGGTGAGACCCATCTCATTAAACCTGTTGTTTTCGTTAGCAACGCTTGGGAGGGTTCGTCCTACCTTGGTGTCTCACGCTGGGTGCTCTGACGTCTTTCTCGTGCAGGCGTGTCTGCATGCGAGGACACACAGATTGGCTCTGTTGTATGAAAATAAACAGGCGGATACTCATTGTCATATATATATTGCACCCACTTTGCATGGCTAGCAGATACTCTACCTCTCAAGATCAATATTCCCCCCCACCTGGGGGAAGCATTTTACCCCCAAATGCAGGGCTGCATTTGTTGTTTCTGGGGGCCCACTCAAAAAGCCACATCAGGAATAACTAGTGAGTAGAGTCAGAACATCGGAGCTAGCTGGAGCAGGCATCTCAGAAATAAGGAATGTGTTTATTTTATATCACATGTAGTGGCGGTTTGTAGCCAACAGGGGGCCCCCCAAACCTTGGGGCCCCATACAGATGTGTAGTTTGAGTGCTGTTAAATACTGTCACTGCCCACCTGGCACATGTCCCACGGCCCATGGCATCCTGGATGAGACGGCCTCCCGTCTGCGCCAAGACCAGACGGACATAGTTGCCCCATTTTGGGTTACGCTCCCCTGCAGATTAAAGCCCTTCACACTTCCAGACTGCCACTTACCCCTAAGCCCCGTAATTGGCGTGCCCTGCACTTTCTCCTGCGTCACACGGCAGCGCTGCCCGAGCCCAATGCGTCCCACGTCTCCGGGTTTCACCGTCGCCGCTCTCCCAGTGTTCAGAGCGCCGTTCCCTGTTCGAGTTCCTCCTCTTTCTTTAAAATTAGCTGCCGCTACACCCAGACTGCATATATATATATAAAATGAGTCATCTGCAAGGCATAATTATTTAATGTGAAGAGCTGAAGTGAGTCAGGCGGTGGATTTTTTACACCGTTCGCTAACGCAGCCCCGAGCCCAGCCCGACGTGTGTTCAGACACGGCTCATAAACACGGACAAAAGAACTTATCAGCCTAGATGCGCATCAAATTTAGAGCAGTGTAAACTGGGTCTGTTTCCTGTACTTTTGCCTGTAATTGCTCTGGCTTATTTAAGTATAATGAATGTTAATGCCTCATTAAATAGGCGCAGCTTGGTGGTCCCGTTCCTTGTTAATTTCTCCGCTAAGAATCTCTGCTCTGGACGGCTGGTCAGATCAAACCTGCGGGGGGGAGGTTAGGGAGGTGGCATCTCGGTCTCTGCCCTGAAAAGAGTTTGCTTGAGTGTAGGAAGTCTTTGACTGTCACATGCTAGAAGCATGTGATGCTAGAAGCACAAGCAAGGCCGTCGGTCTCGTAGCCACACAGACGAGACGATCGGCTGCATCCTTTCCTGTGGCTGACCAGTGAAACCAGTAATACTAGTAATGCTGTGTAATGCAGACGTTGCTTAGAAAGGAGCGCTGACTGTGATTTACCTTTCAGGAGCTCTCATGCCTCTGAAACACTCTCGCCGAACCCCTTGTCTAGTCATCACTGGTCCTATAAATGCCCATGTAGCCGCCATGGATGGAAAGACTCATGATTAGCTAGTTTGGACCCCATGTAAACCTCCCAAAGAAAGACACCGACAGTTCAGAGTGTTTTTCCCAATGTGACCGCTAATGACTTAAGGTGCTGGCAGAGAGAGCCAGGTGTCATGTCACACGGTGCCCCTGGGAGGCGCTGTGCTGCGCTGTGCTGCGCTGGGGTCATGTGAAAAGATTAATCCGGCTGTGTACACACATGCGAAGGGGGTGCAGGTGTCTCCCCGCCTGCCCGTATCTGCGTCAGGTGTATTCCCCGGCGCTTTAATCGAATCTCAGCGGCGTGGGTCCGGCAGCCGACAGAGACATGCGTATTGGGGGTGAAGCAGCCTGACGTTTACACACCGGCAATGTTCACTCTGTGCTGCCGTGATTCTGACTGTCGCCGGACGGGTGACCAGGGCATACGAAGGCCAGGCCGTCATCCCTCATCCCTCTCTGTGAAACAGAACTGTAGTAGGTGGGGGGGGGGGGGGGGGGCAGAGCACAGGGTCAGGGATCTTAGGCATTTTGATTTAACTCAGTGGGGATCTTTGCCAGGTGGTCATAGGTTCAAATTCTAAGACTAGCAAAAGTAACCTGCAATTAATAGAGTATCTATCTATCTATCTATCTATCTATCTATCTATCTATCTATCTATCAGATAATCAGATCACCGATGAGTCCCTGATTAAGTCCCCTAACCCCACATGCAGAGGTGAAATGAGGGGGGGGCGTGTGAACGGGTGTGAGGCCCAGGGACCGTCTGACAAACACACACCTCACTCAAAGAGACGAACTGCAAACTGTGGGTATGAGCCGCTGATGGATAGCGGACTCATAAAGGCTTTGCAATTCACCGTTTTGTTTCACCTGAAAAACCGGAACTTCCGTTGGTTAGACGGTAGTCCCCCCCCCCCCCCCCACACACACACCCCCAGCATGACTGCTGTCCGCCTCTGCCTGCGACAGAGTGACATTTTTTATTCCACCAAATTGCCTATTTCAGCCATTTCATTCATTTGTTTTATATCTATTTCACATATTTATACTCATATTTTTGTTCTGCCCGTTTCATCCATTTATTTCGTCTTTATTCCATAAATTTGTACCTCCGCACTTCCTAGTCATATGTCTGCTTTGATGTTTTGCACGTCTTTGTTTTGTCTTGTGCCGTCTAATCCTGTTACATGCATGTGACACGTCACTGACTGGATGGCGTGACTCAGAATTCCTCCACAGCGGCGTACACGAGGTACATAAAGACTCCGGAATCTCGAAACGCCTTCGCCGATGTCCACGCCGCAGTCTGCCATTGACCTCCTCTTCCCAGCATTTCCGGTATTCTCCGCCATCATTTCAGGCTGGGATCTCCCATTCTTGTTGGGTCTTCCTACAGCTTCGTGGCTGTCACCTTGTACCGGGGGCCCCGCCAGCCAGCCCTTCAAGTCAGTGCTTATATACCACTGTAAACGGATAGGGGACAAGCGAGCAGTTAATGCTTTAATCAGCCTCCTGCAAAGACGCGGGGCCTGCTGCTGCCTGCCTCATTCCTTTGGTAAATACGACCTAAGGACGGTAACCCTAATCCTTTCAGATCAACAAATAAAATATCACTGTAGGCTTTCGCTAGAACAATGAAACGGGGAATCAAAACTACACAATATCCCTTTCCTTTTGTCCCCGCGGATTAGACGAGGTTCTGCCCGGCTGATTAACGACTTTCTGCCTTTACCCCCAGTGCTTTTGATCTCCCAGCCTGGGGTTTAAGTAATAAAACGTCCTGAATGATAGTGGCCCCCGGGGCACCTTCGCGAGTAACAACACGTACCGGGAGGCCAACTCCCGGCCGAAATCAAAGCATCTCACAGAGCTCCGACAAGCCTCTCCCTGACCCGTCTGTCTTCCACGAGGAGTGAACACACCAGGATTCGGTTCAGGTTTAAGATGAACTCGCCGGCACCGCTCCGTTGTTAATTAGCATTAGCGCGCATTTTCAAAACATGTGGACGGGCAAAAAAAAAAGTAACTCTGTGTTAATCTATGTGTAACACATCCATAAATCCACCTATCACAACATTCCCGGAAAAGAAAGGTTTTTTTTTTTTTTTCAGCGGAATACTCTTACTTGAAAAAGAAAAATCAATGTCAAAAGAGCCTGGGGGGAGAGGAGAGTGACTCCAACAGCAGCAGTCTCTTTGAAAATCTGTCCAGCTATTTTCATCACCGGACACAAAACCTGAGCCTTTAAAGGTCACTACAAAGCCGGATCACAACAGAGTCCATTGGACATGGAGCAGTGATAAAATGCTGGGTGTGAAATGTCGTTTTTTTTTTTTTTGGCCCACGACATTTTCGAGAGCAAAGCAGGTGTATCCGGAAGCTTCCGTGACACTTCGTCGTGGAGCGTCCTCCACCTCAGCCTACCCCACGACGCGTCTGGCGTCCCTGTCTGGCAGGAAAGGGGGCCACGTGGCAGTGACTGAGGGAGACACGCACGCACACTCGTCCTTTTGGCCGCGGAGCGACGCCCGTCAGCTGCTCCTGCGTGTTAGCTGGCTAATTACCCACTTCACCGTTGTTTGCAAACGCTCCTTGTTTACGTTTTTGAAAGCGCGGCCGAGGATGTAATTTTATCTTGCTGACAGGACAGACGGCTTACGCAGGCCGCGGACTAGACAGGAGCGGGGTTACGGTCGGAGGCGTAATCACACACGGACGAGTGGGTTTTCTATTCGCAAGCATCGGGAAGCATAAATGGGTGCGTGTGGATTTGCGTCAATGAAAATACCAGTTTAAGTATGGGGGGATGTGGGGGGCGAGGGGGTTACAATTACAGATGGGCGACTAGGCAGTGACAGGATGGGGTCACAGCCAGAAAAAACAAACATCACTGAAATGTTAATGTCTGGTCCTTCAGTCACAGGACGCAGAACCTTTGCCCCCCCCCCCCCCACTCCACGTCCAGTGTCAGTGTGCCGGGCTGATGCTGTGGTAGCGATATGCCCAGCATGATCGATCGGCTGCCTTTGATTTATTCACACAAAACCAGTCTGCATGTGCCCTGGCTAAGCACTGTCATACTAATAGGCGAACATTTATTTATATATAAATTACAAATTAAATAAATTGGTCTAAGGTAACACTTATGTTGGTGTGTGTCCCCCCCCCCAGATGCTCTCCGGTGTTTCAAAATTGGTGGTACTGACCCTCCCGAAATTATTTATTCTGTGCTACTAATCAGACACGCAGGCAGTTTGAGCCCCCCAGTTTGACCCCCCCCCCCCCAGTTTGAGCCCCTTCTTGAAATTCATTCCTGGCCCCAGGGCCGCGGCCCTGAGAGGTTCTGGATGACAGCGGGCTCAGGAAGTCCGGCTCCTTCTCTTGGCCCGGCCTTTGCCCAGTCGACAGTCTGCGCTGTACAAACACAGGCATTTCTGCGGTAACCGAGGTGAACCGTGGCGGGGGGGGGGGGGGTGAGGGAGGTCACGCCTTTTTTCACTTTTCACCGCCTGGTGGTCTTGTGAAAGGATGAGCTGAGCATCCCAATCCCTAACAGGCCCAGATGTTGACATTACAGCTATTAATCCAGCCCTCCAAATAAGTTTTCTGCCAAATTGGGGAGGGAGGGGGGCTAACAAACTGAATTTCTGATCCGGTAAATTCCTTTCTGATCACCAAAGTGGGATCCAATTATCAAAAAGTACGAAAATCTCCTCCAGAAGTAGGAGCCGGTTCGGGCGTAATTATAGGTGTGGAAATTCCTGTTATCACCCGGAAATCCTTCCAAGGGCTGCCACCAGCTCATCTGCCTCCGTCATCGGCTTCCCAAACCACCCCGGAAATTACACTCACACTCCGGGGTCTTTGTTCGGTCGAGGATCTTGCTCCAAACGATCCGCTGCGGTTGGGAAAGAAAAAAAAAAACAAAACAAAAAAAAATTATAAAGAGGACACCAACAATAAGTGAGTGTGGGGGGGGGGGGTGTTTAACATCAAAGGCTCCGCTATCTTCTTGGCATGTAAACAGTGCGTTCTTTCAGTAAGTCGGAGAGCCGTTTTTTAATGATTTCATGGAAGATCGCCACGTCGACAAGACCTGTAATAAATAAAATTAACAAACATTTCTGTAGGGTCTGTTCAAAGGAAAGAGAGCCCAATGTTTTTGCTCCAGATAAGCAGTCTATACATTCCCTGCTCGCGCCTGATTAGTTTAATCCAGTAAGAGGTGCATGCGAGGTTTTGATTGAGTGAGCTGCACAGGCCCTGAGGGGGCTTTCCGATAAGGGCCTTTACCTTTCACCTCCCGAACCCCACGCATACCTCTCCAACCCCCCCCCCCCACCCCGAATCCCACTAATCTCATTTTGGTTGGGGAACAACATGCTCCGCACAAGAACACCCAATTAGTAGTCGCACAGTCGAGGGTTGAACTGCTCGGCCCTGTTTCTGGGGGGCTGTGTGTGTGGGGGGGGGGGGTGTTCTTGGCGGCCCCTTCTGCAAATTACAATGGCAGAGGGACAGGGGGGGTACGTCCGAGATGAGCCGGGTGAATGTGTGTCTCAAAAACGGGACTGTGGGGGGATGGAAGGTGGGGGTGGGCAGGCTGGAGGTCTAGGGTGTCAGCTGGGTGGGGGGCTTCCAGCAGAAACATGGGGGTTAGAAAACAGGGGCTGAGCATGAGTTTGCCCTGGGAATCATCTACCGGCCAACTGACAACATACAAAGGAACCCAGAGTATGGAATGCGGTCATGTGATCAAGCATTACAGGAAATATGACAACAATGAATTAAACTAAACTTCAACTAATCCATTGTAATATCAATAAGTGAAAAATATCAGTTTTTGGTGGATCCAGTGACCTGCTGAAGGTCTCTCCTCTCTCCCCACACAGCAGCAGGTGTTGGGTACCAGCCGGCCAGCTCGTAACTGTGGAAACAGGCTCCGGAGCTCCTTAGTAAAACATGTTCTGGCCGATGTTTGAAATACACCCGGGTGCCAGGCATTGCAGACCTTGCTGTATATGTCAGAAGCTCCGCCTTATCGCCGGAGAACCGCAAACATGCACAGTGCAGCGCAGACATATGAAAAGTGCAATGCACCTCAGACACATACAGTGCACTGCAGACAGGTACAGTGCACCGCAGACACGCACAGTGTACCACAGACAGGTACAGTTCACTGGAGATAGGTGCAGTGCAGAACCGTACAGTGCACCGCAGACCTCCATTTCTGTATCAATGCTGATGTCATTACATCAGGCCAATTCTGAGATTTTTTTTATGGTGGGGGGCATAAGAGGGGCCATAATTCATACAGAGGAGCCAGCCTTACCATTAACCTATGACATGTATTGAATTGGTGAGTGACAGGGGAGGGGGCACTCAAGGACCAATGAGTTTTCAGCTGCAGTCAGTGCTCCAGTGACCCCGCCACTGGATACACCCCTGTGGTTTCAGTGGCATTGGCCATAACATGTAAAACATGTTGGGGAGGGGTGCAGGTTCCCGAATATGTTTTCTTTGAACCCACCTCCAAATCAGGACGGTGTTCCATATACTCTGTGTGAGGTATCACACGTTAATTACTGCCGGTACTGTAGACCCGCCCTTAACAGCACGTTACCGCAGTGGGGGGGTAAGAAGCTGACAGCCACAGCCGAACTTTTGCTTGGGGAACCAAGCTGGTGATCAAGGTAATCCCGGGGGGGTTGATGTCATGCCCTACAGGCAGGGGGGGGGGGGGACCTGTAGAAGGCATTTCTGTGTAACTCCTGCCTTTAAAATGATGTGTTACACAACTGGAGTGGGGGAGGGGGGCATATCCAGGTAGATGCAGGTGGAGGATGAATTACTGACTTCATGCTCACCACGCCAGCAAACCCTTCTTTTAAATGCAATACAGCTATTTTATCTGCATGGCAAGATTACCTCCCCAAATGTTTTGACTGAGGGCAAAAAAATGTTTGGTGTTTTGTGCAGAAAAATACATTCTTTTATACAGCTACCTCAAAACAAACTTTTCGACATCAGCGATTGGGGCATAAAAATGTATAAACAATATATACATGTTATTTGCTTCACTTCCTCCGTGCTGACGGACCAAAGACAAGCTCTTCTGACTGATAACTCTGGTACCTGTGGGAGAGCGGGGGGAGGCGTCTAAGGGCAACACAGGGAGGAAAATACGGCTCTCGTCACGGTCTGTCACGTGCAGACGAAGCGGCAAAACTCCGCGAGCCACGCGTTTGCTCTGATCAGTAAACAACGACACCATCAACATTCGGGTCCCGGTCTCTCTGCTGCCATCATTTCCCCCTGAAGATCGGTCCTGGGATTCGCCTGATGGATTTTACGTACCGATCTTGCATCTCGATGTAGGGCGAGATCCCCTGCCGTGAGAGGAGTGTCTGGAAGGGCTGTCAGAGGAACAACACATGAAGGAGCGCTGCCATCCTGGTCGCACGGAAATCGCATTCCGCTCCATCAGCACGCACATGTTTTATTCATGGTATAAACAGCGAAGCATTTACGGGACTCTATAGCGATGAGGTCCAGGATTCCACAGGCTCTGATCCTGTAAGTTGGTCACGTGTATGATGTGTCCCAAGGAATCCTTTAGACTCACAGCCAGACAGTGGACAATTTAAAAGAAAAAAACAGCTTTGTCACATAATATTATTAGTCTTGGAATTAATATAATGTTATTAATACAGTTTTCTTGTTATCAATATAAAATAAATGCCCAGGAAATATTTCTCAATAAAAAGGTGTTTTCTCTAGTGCTACCTGAAATCATTGCGGCCCCCTCCATTCATGAGGAAAGTGTGGGACAATTTTTCATAAGTGTTTATAACAATAAAAGTGCACCAGACTGTGACCATCGTGCCACATTTACATATTTGTGCAATATATTTTTTATCATTACATTTCCTTGGGAGTGCCGATATGTGAACGTCCCTTCACTGTGGTACTAAGGTCATTAGTCAGCAGTTGTGTTATTAGGTGAATTGGTGCAGATCCTTACGTTTTCAAATCCAAACTCAATAATGAAACATCACTGAAACCTTTTAATAGGACACTGAGGAAATCTTGCTTAAACTCTCCACTCCTTGTTACAGAGGCAAATGGAATAATATGTCGGTGTGCCAAGGTGGGGCAAAGTCAGGTGACAAACCCATCCAATCACCTGAAGCCAGTCACTAATGATATTAAACTGTCTCTTTCAGCCCACACAGAGCAGACGTTACACCCAAACCCTGTGACCCATGTGGGTACAACATCCATCTTGTCAGGCAGGTTTATTGCTTCTAGGTCCCTGTTCAAAAAGTCACTTTGGGGCCCTTCCACCCCCTTAGTGTAGTGACTATTTGTGACCAACAGGGGGCCCCACACAAATACCTGTCATGAGTGGCGGTAAACGGTGCCACAGCACCTCATCCTCCCTACCTGCTTTCCCCTTTACGGAGCCGGAGGTCACTTTCTGAACCCCACATCCTAATAAAGAATCCATTCCCCGTCCCTGTCCCCTCGCCATGTCAATCCGTTCCCCATCCCTGTCCCCTCGCCATGTCAATCCGTTCCCTGTCCCTGTCCCCTCGCCATGTCAATCCATTCCCCGTCCCTGTCCCCTCGCCATGTCAATCCGTTCCCCGTCCCTGTCCCCTCGCCATGTCAATCCATTCCCCGTCCTTGTCCCCTCGCCATGTCAATCCGTTCCCCGTCCCTGTCCCCTTGCCATGTCAATCCGTTCTCCATCCCTGTCCCCTCGCCATGTCAATCCGTTCCCTGTCCCTGAACTGAAACTGATCTTGTGAAGTGGAATGTGGGATCTTGATTCTCAACATGTTCTGCTGAGATTAAATGAGATTGCGAGTGTCACGTCCCAAGAACACCCCCCCCCCCCAAGAAAAATAAAAATCCTTTAAACAGAGGTGTCTGCTCTGACAGGCCAGGTGGAACAATGTGGAAGAATGTGTTTGCTTGGCTCAAAATGACCTTGACACCTGAGTACGACCAGTCTCCATGAAACAGCCATGGACCACAGCTACTCAGGCATCTCCTGCGACCGGCACAGGTGAGCAACAATCGACATTAATCCGTGATTCTCCAAAGACCCGTTGTTTTCATAGCAGGGAATGATTAAACTGCACAACCACCTTGTCACCCGGTCGCTTCTTAAGGGGGATAATTATCAAAACAAATTAATATTTGTAATTACCACATATGTTTTGCCCAGAGTTTTAAGCAATTAATCCTTATGTGGAAAAGAGGACAATCCCAATGAGAAGTGAGATGCTTTAGAGAACAAAACAATGGCTTGTTTTCAGCCTTTTCACCAATTGTTCTTTTAGGGCTCCTGCTTAAAAGGTAATTACGCCTCTTACTAATTAAGCTGAGACTACGAGGTGACTGCAGGGGAGCCATCACGGGAGGCAGTGTTACTGCGCGAGACGGCCGGGGTGTAAGGGGTTAATTCTGTGCGGGGTTCATGCGCGAGCGGCCGTTCCGCAGTCACACTGGCCGGCCTTCACCAGCAAGGCGCGCGGAGACCACCAGCGCTTTTTAACCAGTCGACAAGAAGGAAACTTAAAGACCAAAACGCATGTCGATTGGCTGCTGTTCTTGTTTTTAGTCTAATATTTACGGCTCTAGCATCCTGGCCTTTTTGCTTTTCTGTGAAAAGCTGCGGGATACTATCGAGCTATTTTCTGAACACTTTCGGGAAACGAAAAATTGTCCCTTTGAGGCTAATAAAGCGATATTATTTACCCTAACGGAGTAGTTTTGATACAAAGCCATTTGGAAATCATCTTCACCTTCTGCTCCAGTCAGTTTGCATTTGTCCACTACACGCCCTGTTGCTCAAACATCCAATAATGAGTATCCGGGAAACCAAATAATTCAAGGGGAAGCCTTAAGATCGGAGAAAAATAGCATAATGATATAAAGACTATATTAAAGAATTCTCTAAAATTTAGCTGTGGCTCCTCGCCAAATAATTATTTAGTAAAGTATAGGTTATCATCAGGGTAATATGGTAGTTGTGGGATTATGAATATTTATTTATACATTAAGTATGTAACTTAATTTTACTTTAATTTAACCATGACTTTACATTCATTTTTTTCAATGGGAAGCAGCATAGCTAGATAAGATTTATAATAAGAGACTTCAAACTGAGCTCTGAATTACGTAATACGTTTGAAAAATAAGAAAGTATTGGATTAGAATATAATGGACAATAACGATAAGTAATTAATTCAGCTATTATAAGGGTTATACGTAACTAAAACTTTATGTGGCGACAGACATTATGTCACTTTTCTAACAAATCAGTACTTTTAACTACAACAACAGTAGCGCTGACTTCAACCTCAAAGTAGATTTTTTTTTGAAAGCCCGTGAGTTTAAATCTGCGCTTTTTTGTCAAATCACCGATATACAGCCCAAATAGGCCACAGACTCCGGTCGTAGACGGCAGATACAGGGTGTTTTATCTTTCCAATTCCATACTAAAATCAGGGCCTTATCTTTAATCACTCCCCAGACAAAACTGGCTTGGCTTTGCGGTTGCAACTTTGGGGTGTTCATTACACTTGTGATTGAAGAATTTAACGCGAACATGTTCCTGCAAAACTCTGGAAGCGCCGTTTCCTAACATCGCAAGTCTTGTCTTTCTTCCTGGAGACCAGCTGTGTATTGCAGCAAAAGCCAGATTAAATATACCTTAAGCATCACTTGTCAACGCCTGCTCTGTTGAAATATACACAGCATATACTATTTGAGCGCTGCAAATCACTTAGCACCTTCATAACAGTCTTATCCTGCACTTTAATAGCTGCGTATTCATTACTTTTAATCGCACTTTGTTTTATCCAGTACTATTGCGAAAGTACAATTAGATGACTAGTTCACACATGTAATTATTTCTCGTCTTATTACAACCCCATCACCGGTATAAGAATAATCACGTAACTTATGCTGACAGCTCAAGTTTTCACATTACGGACAGTTAGGGAAGTTATTTATACGTTTTAGCTTCATATGTACTTCTTCACGTGCCACTTAATTTCGGTGTAGTTGGCTAACGAAACACGCGCCCTAAGACAAAAATAATTGATATGCTACTTGATCCTTGAAAGATCAGTGGGTTCTGATTTTTGAAAGTAGAAATATTGCTTTTTCATGATACTCTTTAGGACAAATATCGGGTATATAATATGTACATAACACGGAAAGGATGTTTCAGCTGAACGCGCGCGCGAGGGTGTGTTACTGTGTGCATCCTTGTGCACGCGTGTGTGTATGCAAATCACTTTCTCAACTGGAACCACATGTAAATAGCCGTAGCCTAATTCCCTTTCTCTTAGCATATCCCTCCCGTATTTCCTTATCAGCTCATTCAGCATTTAATTCCTTTTGGATGAGAATGCTAGGGCCCCAAATTCGACGTCGGCGTTACGAACTGGGGGACAGCGGTTTACCTTTCTGTGTCAAAATGGTGTCCCTGATTCAATTTCAGATAGATGGGGCTTTAGCACTGATGCGTTAGGGTGTTTATACGGGGTGAGAGCGATCAAAACAATAGTGGGAAAAATATGAACCGAAATAAAATTTCCTGCACACATAGGCCAGCGCATATTCTCATTTATAATAATCAGCAATGTAATAAACTAATCTGTTGAAGGGCAGACTACCCAAATTCAAAATATCAGCTTGTTGCATTATTGCAATATTAATACCGAGAACATAACAAGCAAAGATACAATAGTGGTAACAAAAATCATCATCGTCATCATTATTATTATTATTATTATAATTATTATTATTGTTGTTGTTGTTGTTGTTATTGATGTCATTATTATTATTTCTTATTTATATTTTCCTTCAGAGGAACATTGAAAATTAGCATGGCAAGATGAAGCGCAAGATATTTCAAAGCGACGCATCACATGTAATTGTACACTGTTGGTTTTGAGGTGACATTTACTGACAATGATGCAAATGACCCATGGCATTCAATTAAAAGTGTTATGTCCCCTCACTTTTGTTTTATATGCTTAATAATTTGGACTAAAGTGTTAGAGTAGAGAAAAGCGGGACTTGTGTTCCCTCCCCATTGACTTTTATCACTAAATTAAGCATATAAATGACCTGAAAGCAGAGGCTGTCGCATTAAATTAAATAAAATAAAGAACAATTATCCCCTCTTTTCCTCTGATCTCGGCCTGAAAGGAGTCGTAGTGAGATAAGGGAGATTGAATTCGACTTTGGAACCGCTGGCTTTATGTTCTGCTCAAATAAAAACGTCTGGGAGAGCAGTTAGAGAGAGATTTAGGACGAGTATAATTTCAAATCATAATTTTCCTCTTCTTATTTCTCGGGTAGTGTTTGTTTTGTTTTGGACCTCGGCTTGTAAAAACAGATGCCAGTTCAATATGGGAGAAGTGATCACAGACGGTGAATTACATTGATGAGGTCATAAATTATCATCCTATGACGAACATTTATATGGTGAATTTATATATGGCCTGAAATATGCTCACATTGAGGGCTATATATATATATATATATATATATATATACATATATATATATATATATATATACATATATATATATATATATATACATATATATATATATATATATATATATAGTACACAGTCATATAGTACATCATGCAGCTTCATGAAAACGTCATTTATTTCGTAATTTGTAAATGCGTTGCGCTTCATTATTTTGCGGACAACGGACAGAAAATGTGCATAAAATATCCTTCAGTTTGAAGTGCTCGCATTTATTCATTGCAACTCATCCTACTTTACCTCAAGACCCGTCTAATGATTCTTCAAATTAATATGTATCAGGGCTGAAGTGTTATTAATTCGGAGGGAGTAAAGGGGGTTGGGAAGACGGAGTGTAATACATCATCGCTGAAAATACACATTTTCGTACTCCTAAAAGTAATTATCATTGTCCAATTTCAAAGTTGAATCTGCATGCTTTAAGGGGCTGATGTAAAACTTCATATTCGGTTCAATGGAGTATCACCATAATTTACAGCGCGAGATAAGGACAAAGTCTGTCATAAAAATCTAAGGCGGGCTCCCTCTCCCCCCTCCTATATTGGATTGCACCTTGGGCAATAGTGCAGAATCCCGAATCTTAACTTCTCTCAGCATATGTTCCTGGCAGATAAGTAAACAATCTGGATGTGAAATGAAAATTTTAATTAATACGGTAATGCTATTACACCTTGGTGTGCAAATCCTATTCCGTGCCCCGCGACAATAGACGAAAGTCGAATTCCTATCCTCAGTCTGTAGACTCGGACCAATTGTTTTGCGATCTTGTTTTCCTTTAATGAATCTCATCATATGTTTTAAAACCGACTAGGTCCAAGCATTGTACATTAAAATCGAAATAAAACACTGGCGATGTGATTTTGTGCGAAGCTTTTCAATTGAAAGGTGGCGAACGAGTACGTGATCCGTCTTGATCAGGCCCGCTTCTGTAACGCTGGGTTATATATATGTACATGGAGTTTGCGTGCAACATATATATGAAATATGGTGGAATTTTCATTATTAACAAATCGTCCTTGAAGAGTAATTAAAGAATAGACTCAGGTATCGTCCCACAACTCATACAACACGACTCAGTATTTCATGGTATTTTTCAGGGTGGAGAACTTTAATAATTTACTAAAACATCTGACACGTTAAAATAACATCTGCGTGTTTGTGTGTGTGTGTATGTGTTTATACATACATATATCTATTTAAATCATACATTTAAAAAAACAGTTCTGTAATAAACTCCCTCTCAAAACCTTAGCGACCAAAATATGAATGAAAAATATTTTTAAAGTGTTTTCGTCGGCTTGCAGTGGTAAACTTAATGCTTGCTTTTGCATTATAACTTTAGTACACCTTAAACTTAATTTACGTGATCAATCTATAAAAAAAATTAAAAAACAAAGCTTTGACGGTTAATTAAACCGGCGCTATCTGACTGTCAAGTGCTGACACTGGGTCGCTTGAATACAAAAAAAAAAAAATCAAGGGCAATTTATGATTTTCCCTCGATGACACCGGAAGAAAAAAATATTATTCAAAGCAGTAGGCCAAGCGATTAAATAAATTTGTTAAATAAAGTTGTAACTTTTTCCAAGACGTCAGAAACATTCGTTTTTTTTTATTTTTAATGTATTGTACCTCATCGGGTGCTTTCACAAACCAAAGATCTATATTAATGATTTTTTTTCTCAGTTGCAATGAAGCGGAGACGTTGAGAAACAGGTCCGACCACTGATTTAGACTCCCTGCGGCGATTCTACCTGCAAGTTTAAACTAAAAGGTAACGATCATTTCACTGGCATAATGATTGAAAAAGAACACTTATGCACATCAGTGGGCCTAACAGGTATTAGGAACCTGGCTGAACAGACTGATAACATACTTAGCATAGGAAGGCATGTGTGCCAACTGGTATAGAAGATACTTGTTTATTTAATCGCGTTGTTAAAAATACGTTAAAATATTAGATCGATTTTTAAACTTCTTGTTTTACATAATGGCAATGAACAAAGTAGACATATTTGCTTGTTTTGAATTGTTTTTAAAATTGGAATGAGTTTTGTTTATTTAAAATATTTTTGTACCTTTACCACTAATTTGTGTATAACTATATCTCTTGGCTCTGTATGCTACCACTCAGCTAATATGTTTAGGCTATAGGCCTAGTCTAGCTCTAATAGTTTGATACCACTTGTGCAAAAAGTGGTATCAGCAGTTACACTGCTGAAATTCGCCGAGTGCAGAGGGTGCAGCCTGTTTTAAAGACCACGCAGAGCGAAAAATGTGACAGATGCAGAGCGAAATACTAGTGTAGAAAATATTAAATTAAATTAAATTACACTCGCTTCCTTCGTATCGTCCCAATTATGCACTGCCGGATGCGTTTTTCACCAAAGCGTAAGCTAAATCTGATACGTAATTATATTTTACATGCATATTGTAGCTGTGTTTCTGTTCAGCGCTGATTGCTGTTCAGGTCACCTCCTGCATTTTTTTTAATGTGAGTGTTTTGTGATGCTAAACGGCGTGGCTAAGCTATTTTGAACCACCCCCAGTCCCCTAACTGATTTCCGTCCCATTGTTTGCCTCAGTCTGAATTATAATTCACGCGCGTGTTTGATTTTTTAACGGGTCTATTGTACACTAATTGTATTTGACCATTTTATTTTGACTTAACTCTCAAGAGCACTCGAGAAAACGATGTGCAGACAAGACGAATCAAACAGCCATTCATTCAGTCCAGATGGACAATGACTGTTCTTTAAAGGGAAACGCGTCTCTTTCAGTAATGAGGATTCTGACTAATTGTTTTTGCTAATGGATTTCAAACGCCACTGATTGCTAAGGATATCTATTTCACTTTTCTCCCCCAAACTTGATTCCACGGGCGCGTTTTAAAATTAGTCTCTCTTAGACCATCTATTGTATAACCAGATAGTCAAGGGACAGGGTGAATAAATATTAATCTGTTTTAATCCACAAAGTTTATTTGAATTGAAGTAGAGGAGGGTTAAATGCACGCGGTTCCAGTTTTGCACATGCTTTTGGTAAATCAAACATAGTATCGGCTATAGTATACTATAAAAAAGATATCATCGATTGACCAAATTAATCAAGACACTAGTAAACAGTAGTAAAACATTAACACTTCAATGTCTCAAGTGCATACGTCTGTTCACTCTTTGTAAGCAAATGTATATATCTTTTGTAAATATCCTGGAGACCGGACAATGATGTCGTTTAAAGGCACTAAAGTATTTAATGCTTCAGAGTCATTTTGAGGTGGGGGATTCGTTTTAGAAAATGGAACCGCAGGTCTGAAATGTAATAATATTGATATATTTTGAAGACAGATTGTCTTTATTCAAAACGTCAAATGAACAGAGAGAAACATCAGGCCGGACACATTTCCCTTTCCACAAATTGAAAATACCATTTCAGAGAGGAAAAAACAAGAATAACTGTCTGGCTTCAAACTCGAAGTGCTTTTAGAAGAAAAGTAACATATAGCACTGGATCACATGAGGGGAAATGTAAAAACACATTATTATTACCATTATCACAAATAATAATAATAATAATAATAATAATAATAATAATACAATTTGGTATTTTGTATAAGCAATCAAAACGTACGTGCCTATTTAATAAATAGAAACAATATATCCATTATAATTGAACTTTTGAGTTTATGATTTTTACTCTAAACTTTTAAAACGTTCGGGTTTCAAGAAATTCATTCTATTTTTACAGTCAAAACTTGTGCAACCCAAATTTTGTTTTGGAAAAGGATATGTAAAAAATGAACCATTAAATTAAAAAAAATTATAGAATAAAAATGTACATAATAAATAAACTTAAAGGCCACCTTGTATTACGGTAGCCGTCAATAAACGTTTTAACATTTACAATTCTTACAGTTCATAGGGCACCTGCCTCGCGGCTATTCCAAGTCCCTTGCTGAAGTCTTAGAAGAAGCGTCCTGTTTGGAATCGTAAGAGTTCTTGTTTGATTCTTTGAAAACAAGTCCGTTGCTTTCCATAATTTCTGAGCGCCCGGCTCCGTCTCACGTTTTTTCATATTCACATGCATTGCTGTATTCAAGTTTCAAAAATTAGTTTTTGTGCGTTACATAGCAGTAGCATGTGCTGAAGAGTATGGGTCTATTCCTGACTTGGTCATACCTGGAAAAAGTATGTAGGCAACTGGGGGCTGTAAACTTGAGGTTGACCAGGCGCTACAGTTACAGGGCACGACGTACCCCGGGTTTGTGGGCGACGGATGAGTGTGAGTGTGTTGGCTGGGACAGCTCAAGCTGCCGAACGCGCCGTTTTGGTATCCCAGGGAGGAGGCGTATGGCAACGTGCTGGTGGTCAAAGCGTGGGGCATTTCTGTCATCTTCTGGATAGCGCTGGAGCTGAACTGGCTTGGGTCGAGAAACGAGTACGGGGCCGATGTTGGCGGCAGGAACGCTCTGGCTTTGTCTGACGAAGCCAAGAGAGAGTCCGCGGAAAATCCTTTCAAATGGTCTGTGTCCCCGAGGTAGGGCAACGGAAAGACATACCTGTCTTTTTTGAGCAAGTTCTTGGGCTTGCGTCTGGGTCTGTACTTGTAGTCTGGATGTTCTTTCATATGCTGCGCCCTCAGTCTCTTAGCCTCATCGATATAAGGTCGTTTTTCGGATTCAGAAAGCAGTTTCCATTCGGCGCCAAGTCTTTTGCTGATTTCTGAATTGTGCATTTTGGGATTCTCCTGTGCCATTTTTCTCCGTTGACCCCGGGACCACACCATGAAAGCATTCATGGGTCTCTTGATGTGATCTAAAGGTTTTGACATTTTAAAAGCACACGTTCAATTCTCCCTCTTCGACAGCGGAAAAAAAGTTCTTAAACCACCAAGAAATATATTCACCTCTCCAGCAGATAGAAACGGCTCATACCAGTTCTCGTGGGTTTTCGGAAATGTGCAAAAAATAAAGTCATAAAAATCCAGAGGTCGATCAGTCACTATCGGATTCAGCGAGACGAGCAGTTATCTTGCCCTGGCAACATAGGTTCCGCGGTTAAGCTGCCGGAGCGCAAAAGATCCACGGAGGAGGTGCAAGTTCCCAAGTCAGACGCCGGCTGCTAAAGTGAAAGTGTTTGCGCGTGTTTCTCGGAGGTGTCTCGCCTCGCGAAGCACCTGGCTGAAAAATGAGGAAAAGCTGGTGAATGGGAGCCAAAAGCGGTGAAGTTCAAAGGCTGGGCTGGTTTGGTTTGCACGCAATCTGACATAATCGCAGGGCGTTAACTCGCCAACCTGCGCGCCCAATCAGCACAGAGACAGCAACATAATACCTTTACAAAAATATGTATATTACCACACAAACAAAGATTGGGGAGGAAAAGAGGGGTACTCCATTTGAATCCATTTGCTCAAAACGTACGAACCATAGACTTCAACCGTTCTGCAATGAAACCAGGCTTTTGACAGCGTACACACCAATGAGATATAAATTTTAAAATCTGCTGGAGTGAAGAAAATGTATATGTAACGCGTTAAATTAATCGATTTTATATTTTTAATTCTGCTTTTTACTTTCATGAACGCAACAGTAATTTTATTTATAAATGCTATATATTGCCATAAATTGCGAACAGATTTAGGGAATCAACGCAGACGACCCCAGTCGGCCTGTATAATATGCATATGCCCGGAAGGGACATATGTTTTAAATGAGAACAATCTCCCGCGAATACGTGAAATTTTCGGTGTTTTTTATATTACATGAAAAAGAAGCGGGTAAAAAGTACACCAATGGGATTGATTCTGAGACCCACGAACCCGGTTACTTGAAATCTTACAATGCATAAAAATAATATATCAAACACGATAACAGATATATTATAGATACAGCATGAGAACATGTTTTTAGGTTCATCACATTCTTATTCATTTAATGTAGTATTCCCATACCACACATTAATATCAACGCAAATCTGCCCTTTATTTTTACATTCAAATAAATAGAATTTTTGCCAACATCAATAAGTCATTTTCTAAAAAAAATACTGAAATGTATTACTAAAATTAAGTCTTTCTACATTTTGTGTAAAAGTGTAAAATTAATATTTTCACTGCAGCGTAGCGAGATTTTGAACTTGCAATCAGTTTAAACAGGTCAGTAAATTATCAACCCCGAGGCAAACTGTTCATATTGTTTCCTCACTTGTGATTATTAAGTGAAATACTCGAACGATCCTTGACAGAATGATCTTTATCAGTATATTGAAATAATAGCACGTATTATAATGCTATGTGGATACATTTCAAGCCTATTTAGTGGGGATTAAACGCGTTCATTTAAATTTGAAAAGATTTAAATTGGTACAAGAAATACGGCACAATAGTATATAGCGTGAACACCTATCATTACATTTTGAACGTGTCTTAAAAAATACTCATGAGACAAATATTCAGTTTGCGCACACCTTTGCGTCATTGCTTCTGAAAGCTGCAAACACATAACGTGGGTAACGCAGCCAATAAATACCTATAATATCTATTTTTTTCCGTAGTTACAGGTAGATCCGTCACGTAGTTCATATATATGAAGTCGCCCAGTCGCGCAGAACGCCCTGAAACGCTCGAAGTGGCCCAACTAATAATCATCTACTCATCCAAAAAAACCCAGAAGACCAAACTAATTACTTTTTTTTACCAGTTTCCCTATAAACATGATCTCTCGCTCACATATTAAGTTTTTAATTTTCAACTTTAGCCTACATTTGTACTGTAGACATTTTGTGTCTCTTTTCGTGATTATTGTGTCAGCGTGTGAATATTTTTTGTCTGACACAACTGATGAACCAATTAAGGTCTTTTGCAGTTTGTATATTAGACTGCATGTTCACTTGCTTTTTAATATTAAAATAATAATTAAAATAAACGTATTTGTTCTGGACGACACTGGAGCACCCACAAACATCTTATTCGTAAAAGCAATAACCTTCATGTAATCAGTGTATTTTCCAGGTGTAAAAAGAATTTTATGTAATATTGAACGGCAAGCAAGGATACACACATGCATACAGACACCCATACTGAAATATATTATACTGCATTAAAATTATTCATGCTGTAAATTGTGCCATGAGACATTTCTAAAATAAAGTTTACGGAGAATTGTTCTGAACGCGTCCCCCGCACGCGCCGGTCGAGTGCACGAAGCGGACGCACATAAGCGCCATTTATTCGCTTTAGTTTCATTACCGCTTCGCTTAAGTCGCGTTCGTTTCAAAACCCATCTCCTCTCCTTAGCGCTCGGAAAGCAATGCAGCCTGAAATCCGCAGAACATCAAAGCGTTACAAAAAGCAAAAAAATATAAATTATAGCCGGAATTAAAATGAATTACCGGGCCACTTCGCATTCCTGCAGTCGCTCTCTATATTATGATGAAAATAGACTCGCGAAAAAAAATAACAGAAATTGTGCATGCGGTCATTTAAAGTAATCTTCGGCGTATGAAAATCGACAAATATGGGGAAATAGGAGGACAGCATTGAAAGTACAGGGAGAAGGAGAAGCGGTGACATAAAGTGTCTATCTTGTGTTTAAAATAAGGGGGGAATATCATTCCTTCTGATACTCACGTGTTAACCCTCCACCGCTAAAGATCACCGCAGCATAGACGCCCGGCGATCCCCTGCACGTGCTACATAAAAATATGGGTACTTAGTCTAAGCTTCAGTAAAGGAATTTCCAGCTTTATTCCCCTTCAATTAAGGCACAGCAATCTCCACGTGACAATAACCGATGATTGTTGATATGTAATATTTAACCCATTCAATACACGCCAGTGTAAAGCGGTAAGGTGCGTTTCTATTTTATAAATCATCGGTACAGACAGCTTAAATCTCTCCACTTAGTTTTTAGAGTCCTAGCCGTTCTAAATAGAGTAATCGGTGATTAGAGTAGCGCCGCGGGGTAATGTGTGTGTTTTTTGGTTTATAATAGTGTTTCTGTACGTTGCCATCCTCTAAAGCATATTTCATTAAAGCTTGAATAGCGGCACCGATATAGTGCTGGAGGTACGTTTAGCAGACCGTCTCTGGCCGGAGCACCTGAGCATCGGCATGAGTACAAAGGTATTTTAAATCGATTAAAGCAAGCGCGACAGGGGCAGGAATTAATTAGTATTAAAAAGCTCCAGTCAATTAATGCTGGGGGACACGTTTTTACTTTCATTAATATATTCACTTTCACTAGAACTATTTTAAAGTAACTGCTTGTTACGTCAACTTTGATCAAATGAGTAATTTTGCAAATTGCCTACGCTTGGCTCCTGAGGAGTCAATGGCGAAGCTTGCATTTTTTGTAGGAAGTATAATTGAGTGTTTCGGGCTGCGATTGTAAGATTATATCCCACCTACGCCTGTTGAAACGACGTTGCGTTATTCGTATTTTCTTAGCAGCGCAAAAGTCAATTGCAAAAAGTTTGGCGTCTTTACCGGCTTTGCATGTTTCGACGAGCGTTATTGTTTTAAAAAGATGTTCAAGTGGACGTTCAAATAATTCTCTGTTCAGGAAGAAAAGTTTTTCTAGGCCGATATTCAAGGTAATTTCTTGTCCTAATAATAATTAAAAATTACAGTACTGGCAAAATCACAAAATGATTCTTCACAGCGTCTCTATTAGAAAAGTAAAATAACCAAACTGCTCTCTTCTTAGTAGATCCCAAACAGTTCTGATTTGTTACACTACTTAAAACATTTATTTTTAATTTCCCGAAATTTTTTTGGGAAAATGTCATTATTATGATTAATAAAATAATTGCACGTAGGCCTACACAAACTTAAACCATTTTTATAAACACGGCGTTATTTTACTATTAGACTAAATATTTTTTTTTAGCTATTTATTATTTATATAGTTTATTTAGGATATGAGCGAAATGTAAATGGCATTACAAAAAGAATATACTTTTCCGCGGCAGATCTAATTGGCTCATTAGCTTTGAGAATATGCTTCTACCGCCGCTGAAACGTCTCCGCTGTCGCTGTCCGCGGTGCTGAAGCCACGAGCAGCGCTAATTGTAGCTCACTTATGAGCCGATTTTAGGCCGGCGGGGTACCTCTGGGAAAAATGTAAGTGGCATTTATTTTAATTTCCGAGTTTAAACTGTTTAAACAGTTTAGCAGTGAAGGAAGCTTTACATTTAGGTGTAAATGATCATTAACCACAATATCACAGTTTGACACTTTAAATCATTTGCCATTTTTGGCCTAAATACGCGTTTCTATAACATTTTAAAAGACCATTTATTCGACTGAAATCGTAGGCCGTTTTCATCTTGCCCCTAAAATGTTATTCCATAAAATACAGAAGGCAACACTTGAAAATGAATTTTATTCATATATTTACTAGCTAGCTTTAACTCTTCATGACATTCTTGATGATTTCTTGATAGATGATTACTTAAAGATAATTAAGTGAGGAACACACTCATAATTACAAAGGGGACAGAGTTCCTCTGGTCTTATTTATGGTCCGTTTCGTTCTCTGGGTACTGTTTCAGCAGGCTGACAGCTGGTCCCGATAATCTCAGATCTTCATTTATTTACAGACTGATTTATTAAATTCTTTATTTACTGTCCTGCCTGGGGCTGATGCTGTGAACCACGGACACTCCACCCCGCACCGCAGACCTTGGGGCCGGAGATACGGCCATTCAGTCGAGTCGCTGGCATCCCGCATCCCAGGAAAGCAGCCCCCATATTTGAGAAGCCTGTTCCAGCACTAAGAGCACGAGATCGCAGAGATTCAAAATGACTTACATATGCAACTCTCTTTCAAAGAGTCCTGGCTGGAAAAGGCCAGAAATATATAAGGCCCCACGGTGAGAATAGTTTCCAAATTTATTACGAAATCACTTCCCATTTGCTGTTATTAGCGATATATAACAAAATAGGCCCCGGGTATTATTTAGCTGCTAGCTGGAGGCGGCTGTCACAGAGACGGCCTAACCTGCCCAGTGCCCGTGAATGGGACGCCGCAGATGGGAGGCAGAGCAGGAGTACAGCCGGAAAGTCGGCCCATTCAGAGGTACGGATCAGCACCGCGTGTCGTCCGCATTCCAGTCACAGGTGTTTATCTAATGTCTGACTTCATGCAAAATAAGCACGATGAGGCCCAGGGCTGTCCTGCTAGGCCAAAGAGACAGGCTCCCGGGCACCCTCTCCTACACACCCCCGGCCAGCCCAACACCACCCCCCCACCCCACAGTTTCCCATTGTATTTCATACATTCAAATTTTAGTGTTTGTTCTGGCTGGAGAACTTCATTCACTCCTCGGAAATTGATTTTAGTCAGCTGTCACAGTGGCAGCTTTTGAACCTCCGCGGAAATATATTTACAAAAATGCAATTGGGGGTGGGGGGGGGGGATGTCATTAGCTCACAACCCATAAGAAGCTGCAGGAACGAACAAAGTAATGAATATAATGTATTCTATGTGGGGACAGTGCGGGCTCTCGGAAGGAAGACCGGGAACGGGGCACCTCGCCTGCTCGGATGGACGGACATGGGTGCTTAAAATAGCCAATCGGATGGTAATGAGTTGGGAAGCCGCACGTCATAGCGGAGCGAAACCAGCGACGTGCTACGATAGCGCTCTCTGGCAAGAACAAAAGTCTCCAAACTGATGGGCGCCACCAAGGAAAAGCAGGTAAGTCAGAAAAGGCGCATGGGAAGGAGAGCGGAGGCCGAGAGCAGAGGCAGAGAGCGGAGGCCGAGAGCGGAGGCTGAGAGCGGAGGCAGAGAGCGGAGGCCGAGAGTGGAGGCAGAGACGGGTGTCAGGCATCGGTTTATATCGGAGGGCTAAGGGCAATGCACCAGGGACGAGCCGCATGCATCACACAATTATACAATACAATTAGGATTAGAGACGCACGGGCGGCGATAACGGAAGATAGCGATAAATTATCACAGAGGAGGGGGGAAAACGTGACCCTCTGTTGACCTTCATTAAGAGGCTGAAAGTACGCACAGAGTTGGCAGGGCGTCTGCTAGGGGCTTCACGTCTCTTCCGTCTGCTATGACCGACCTACTGAAATTCAAGGGGAACTTTTCCAGCCTTGTGTACAATGTTAGCGTTTTTGTGTATATGCATAAGAAACTAACTTAGAATGCACTTATTGACTGCCAGCACGAGCACTTCCCAGCTCTTCGTAAAGTCCTGATCGTCCCAGCAGCATGGCACAGACGATGATGGGGACTCACCACGTTTTAATAGGTTTTTACAGTTTTTATTTACTGTACCGAGGCACCAGAATTACTTTTAAAATCTTCTTCTGCTTCGTTATGTAAAATAAAGCTCTTTCACGGATTTGAAAATTCATATTTTTCAACCTAACGCAACTGTTTTTAAAATGTAACCAAACACCGAACTGAGAAGATTTTAGCGAAACTTCACAAAAAGCGATCCTTTGACCTGGAATTTTCCAGGCCGGTCCCCCCCCCCAAAAAAAAAATGCCACACTGGGAATACACAAATGTGTCTGCATTTTGCCGCTAATCCCCACGAACGAGGCCATTTTGCAACCATTTCTCATTTCTTTAGCCCCTCTTTCCTTTTAGAATAACATGTAGGTAAACAGGGAGGGAAAAAATCAATCCCATCTGCTCGTGCTGTCGAAACGCTTGAGGAGAAAGCATTTTTCCTCCCTTCAAAATATCATTTCATAACAATTATGATAAGAGTCTCTTATTCCCAATTTAAAATTGGAGCCCCAGCAGTAGTATTGGCAGCGTTCTGTGAACCGCGCTCATGTCTGATTGTAATCCAACAGCACCTTAACGTGATTCTTACCGCCAGAGGTCCAAATGGGTGGCTTGTAAACCCTGCTTTGTCAGCTTTGGATTTAGAGGCCAAAACAGGCTTTTCTGAAGGAATCTCTTTCTCCAATGGGACGAGGTGAGAGGACAGCGTTCTTGGGTTTGACGCTCACCTCTCCGCCACAAAGGTCGCGGCACGGCTCCAGTGCAGTCGGCTCACGTTCACAGGCTACTGTGTCGCCGCCGTTAAATGATTCTTATGGAATTTCAGCTCAATGCGCTATACACTGTGGGACATAGATGCTATAATAATGTCATGCAAAGGCATAGGTTTTGTCGGAGTATTGGTAGGGATCAAATCTGCCCCAATCTCCCCCACCCCCCCCCCAAACGCACACAGTACACACACAGTACTGGCAGTGTCACGGCCCCGCTGTCCATACTCAAATCTACTCCCTTGATGCAATCACATTGCTACTGCATGTCGCTGTGTGACACAGACTGAA